>NC_059125.1:22475729-22777729 GCF_020740685.1 Jaculus jaculus
CATAAACCTAGGTGTTCTGAATGCTAGGTTCCCAGCTGATGGATATTTGGGAATTAATGCCTCCTGCAGGGAGTGTATTGTTGGGGGCGGGCTTATGGGCTTTATAGCCAGTTTTCCCATGCCAGTGTTTGGCACACCCTCCTGTTGCTGTGTTCCATCTTATGTTGGCCAGGGGGTGATGTCCACCCTCTGCTCATGCCATCGTTTTCCCCTGCCATCGTGAAGCTTCCCCTCAAGCCTGTAAGCCAAAATAAACCTCTTTTTCCCAGAAGCTACTCTTGGTTGGGTGATTTCTACCAGCAATGCGAACCGGATTGCAACAAAGACCAAGGAGGTAAACTATCCCTTGCACTTCATCCAAGCCCCAGCTGAAACCACAGAGGAACTGGGGAGATGAGCAAAATGCAGCTTCCATAGTGAGCCTGACAATCAGGGTGAGGGTGAAGGAAACAGACACTGAGGAGACTCAAAACCTGCCAAAGTAGAGATCAAGAGGATCACAAGGGCTAATCAATGAAGTAGATTTAAAACACACCCAACATGGTTCAGGGAATTCTGCACAAGGTGGAAAGATTGTAAGAGCCACAGATTGGGAAATCATGCCCTGAGGCACTGCCTCCCACCAATAATCAACTTCTGCTCCAAAAACATATAACCCACAGACCCATAGAGATTACCTGCAACTCCACTGAGGAGGGTCCCCGGAAGAATGGGGGCAGGGACAAGGGAAAGGGCAGGAAAATACCAACTGATAATGTAACAGCTAATTTGAAAACTCTATGGCTGTTAGGCTGGAGAGATTACTCAGTGGTTAGGTACTTGCCTGCAAAGCCTAATAACTTGTATTTGATTCCCCAGTACCCCCATGAAGCCATATTCACAAAAGTATCACATGCATCTGGAGTGTGTGTGCAGTACCTAGAAACCCTGGCACGTTCATACTTTCTATTTCTCTTCTCTCTCTTTGCTGCAAAATAAATAAAAATACTTTTAAAACACTACAGTTTTTATTCCCTCTAACATGTGATCAGTATTTGTGCAGGTGCTTATCAACCTATGTATTAGGAAATTCTCTACTCACCCTGATGAAATAGTTAATAAGAAACAGTTTAAGTTAAGAAATATTTATTTTGCTCCACTCCACTGAGGAAAAGAAAAGCCATAGGGCAAGTAAGACTATAGCAGTGAGTGCTTGTGGATGGATCTGTTTACCTCCCTCACACTTCAAGGAACATGAATCAGAAAAAGGGAGGGCTGCTGCTAATCAACACACTTCCTTTCTCCTCTCTGATTTAGCCTCCTAGATGATTCTAAATCTAGTCAAGTTGGCAATGCAGTTTGTTTTAACCATAGCAACACATTAGAATAGATGTTATAGGATATGATACAGATCTGCTAGTTGGACTTTTAATGTCTTTTTGCAGGCAAATGAAATCATCATGATTGTTTTACACGAAGGTTAGAACCACTATCTGGCCTGTGCTGACTTACCAACATGGTAAAGAGAGCAAAGCAGGAAAAGTGAAGAAAACTACCTAAGAGAATAGATTGTTCTCTATGGGAATATACCCTCAGCAGAAGCAGCAAATCCAAGGATAGGGGAGAAACAAGGTAATCTTATATCACAGAAAAAAATCTGAAGAGAGCATTTGAAGAAGAGAATGGTTGAGTGTTTATTGCTGCCAAGAGATCAAATATGAAGAAGGAATAAAAATTTCCATTGAACTTAAACAACAATGTGGTCATGATGATCTCATCAGGAAGTCTTTCATCTGATGAAGAGACAAGACCAAAATAATCTTGTTTGAGGAAGGGGTGGGAGTTTGAAGAGATAGAATATAAATAGTGTTTGGAAAGCCCAGTGGAAGAGAGTCGGTGTAGCAATAGAGACCTAAAACAGGTAGCTTGAAAACAGATTCCCAGCATCAGCTTGCCATTCTATAACAGCTTATAAGTGCAATTATTTGTAATTCTAACTGGTAAAGCAGGGGAGCAATAATCGCCATTGTAAAACATAAAGCATTTTATACTTGTAGTTCTCATAAAGCCTGTTTATCATTTGAGTATTCTTTACAAAAAAATCCATAGACATCTACAACTTTACAGCTAAACTTGAATAAAGTGGGCACTTGAAGACCATAAATTTATTGTTTCTAGCTCAGAATACTTGTGTTGTGATTTAACATATGATTTTACAAAGTAGCAGTGTATAGTTCTATAAGAATATATAATTTGTTGACCATACTATAATGATCACCTTTGCAAAAAATACTGCATGTAGGCATTTTCACTTGTATATTCCCATCAGCAAGTGCCAAGAGCACAACTGATAATCCATTGCAGACTATCATAGAATTTTCTGCAGTCAGGCTTTGAGACAAAAGGGCTAATTACTAGTGAGCTAATTCAATGTCTGTTGGTTGTTGATGAAATACTTAATCTTTAAATTTTTGGAGGTGTTCTGATTTGAAGATTTTTCATTCATGCAACTACACAAAATAGAAGTCACTACCAAGGTGAAAGATATAGAGTGCACATACAGCTTTCTAATTCCTGGAGTTACACTGTATGCTTCCATTTGAATTTAAAGACAACAAGGGAAATACTTGGAATTTCATTATTATTGTTGCCACTGCTGCTGCTATTGTCAGGTTACTACTAAATGTCTCCAACATGTTACATCATTAGTGCTTTTTGAATTATGTTTTAGCTCAAATCCTTTCAACACATAGTGTAGAAATCTAAGTTCATACAGGAAGCAGGTGTTCAAGTCAGGAATACTCTACGCCACTAGAGTGCTGTCTGAAGATTTGTGTGTATTTTCAATACCAACTACCAAATTTTCTTTCTCTTCCCCTATAGGACACCATATCATGGTTTCATCCAACTATAAGAAATGGTGTTTTACCTTAGGTGTATTCTACCTCTGGATTGAAGGTACAAATTTCACTTACATGCTAATAAGGTTCCTTGAGTACAGCTTGATTATATAATATTGGCAAATAAAAATATCTACAAGTGATATTTAATTTTTGAAACTATCTCAAATGACTTTTAATTTTTCAGTGGGTAAAATCATAGTAAATATAATTTTAAATACCTTTCATAACAAGCTAAATATATAGAGAAAATGAACCTTTTTTATTCTCTTAATACTTACTTCTGGGGGGTTGTGTCACTTGGAATGGAACATGGGTCCTCATGAATACTAATTAAGAAATGTACTACTGAGCTACAGCCTGAGCCTTTTGTACTTAAAAATAATTATTTCTAGACAATGTCTCACTAAGTTAGTTGCTCGTTCTAACCTTGGACTCAGTTTGCAAGGCACACAGGCCTTGGATTTGTGATCCAATTGCCTCAACTTCCCACATAGCTGTGATGAAAGGCATGTGCCACCACACATGGCATAGTCATACCTATTCTTACACTTAAATTAAATGCTTTGTAATGTATATTTACTGTGTAAATGTAATACAATTGGTCTTGCTTTTAAATATAGAACACTTATAATTTAAGACTCTGGTTTCCGTCCTCACATTGACATGTATAATGATGTTTCGATTTAAAAACAGCAGATAATGGTTAGAATGTGGTGCATATGGGTTTTTCCATGACTTGCTCTCTAACTATGGGCCTGACCAAAAAAAAAAAAAAAAAAAAATTGTAGGTACAATCCTTCTGAAGCCATCTAATGGAAATAAAGTCTCAAAAATTCCCAAATTTGCAGTGCTTTCAGAACAGTTCTGCAATATTATTTTAAGGTAATTGTATTCATATCATTTGCAAAGATCTGTAAAGATGATATTTAATTGGTAACCAAAAGTCCAAGTATCAGTGAAGTACAAGGGTTGAGATAGGAGAATGTCAAAATCAGAAAATGTGAATTATATTATTGAAAATGTACAAGCTATGGGGCCTTACTTTCTGTTTCCATATTTTAAAATAATAATGGCTATTTTATAAGGTTATGGTAAGGATAAAAATGAAAAATCATTTTTAAAGTGGTAATGTCAAATTCCTTAAACATATGGTGAATTATAACATGATATATATGCTACAAATTGTTCATTATACAATGGATATTGGCTATTATTATTAAACTATGTATTTATTGGAAAAATTAGAACCTCAACATTTTTTGTGTGGGGGGAGTTCGAGGTAAGGTCTCACTCTGGTCCAGGCTGACCTGGAATTAACTATATAGTCTCAAGCTGGCCTCGAACTCATGGTGATCCTCCTACCTCTGCCTCCTGAGTGCTGGGATTAAAGGCATGCACCACCATGCCAAGCTGAACATCAACATTTTAAAACAGGCTAAAACTCTTCTTGTTCCATAAAATCTGTGGTAAAATAATTAATAAAATACCAACTTTTCAAATAAAGGGAGCTTGACACAGAAATTCAGAAAGAATTGAAATATCCTTTTAACAAGACCTAAATTTGTAGTACAGAAAATTTGCTTACATAGTGAATTTTTTATACTGTTCATGCTATTGTTATAAATATACAATGTCTTAGAAGACTTGTAGAATGGTGCTGGGAAGAAAATTGTAAAAAAAGTTACATAGTTTTTGTAGGTACTAAAGTAGTAAATTTAAGGAAGCAGAACTTGATTTCAATAAAGGACATAATTGATCTTCACATCCTAAGACAAAAAGGCCCTTGAAAATATATGACTGAAACCTTTAAAGGACTACTCATAATTACCTAATAATCCCAAAAGTAAAATTGTGTCCTAATCAATTCTAAAAATTCTTATAAATCACTTTTACTATTTGTGGATGTGGATTTCTAACCTGAATTAACTGTTTTATATTTCTCAGAAATAAATTCTAGAAATGCAAATGAAAAATGTAAATCAAAATTAGAAGTATAGTACTCATGAATTCCTCAGGTTGTGCCCATAGTGTCTTGTGTGCTCCCTTCCAAGGGCATTTTGAGGATGCACAGTAAAAGGAGGTTCATATACACAGAAATTCTCAGTGTCTAAAACCATCCCTGAATATTTAAGATGGATCTATTTCCATTAGATAACTAGAAAGATATAACCCGACTTTAAAAAATAACAAGTGAAACAATATATCTGCATTGTCTAAGGTGTCTGAAGTGTTTATAGAAAGCTGAAAACAAGTCTGAACTTTTTCTACACTTTTAAATATCAATGATTTTGATGACTTCTAGAGAGTGAAAGGATACATAGGGATTGTTTCCTCTGGGACAAGGGTTCCACAGCTAACCATATGTTCAGAGGCATTTTGCTCACTAAATGTTCACATTATGTTTTCTAGTGTGACAGTCCCAAATTACCTCCATTATTTTCACTCTACCCTTACTTAAATGTATTACAAATGAAAACTGGAACAAAATGGAGAAAAGAGTTGTCTCCCTGAGAACCTGTAGGAAAGCTAAGGTCACCACGTGATCATCAAATTGCAATGGTGAATTGCTCATCCTTAGTTAAAATAAAATTTGTTCATGTTTTAGATACCTTGATGATCTTCTGAGGCAAAAATTTAATAACAGTCTTATGAAATCGTTTTATTTAATTGAACTCAATATGCTATAGTCTTACTGAGGACATATGACTGTTACCCAGGTGGAGTCAACATATAGATAATTGTTAAGTTATACTTTTTGCAACAGGATTAAACTAAGGACTTTGTAAGTGTTCCATCACTGAGCTACATCTCTAATCTTTATAAAGAGGTAAAAACTGCATTGAGAAAGAGGGCTGGAGAGATGGCTGAGCGGTTAAGCGCTTGCCTGTGAAGCCTAAGGACCCCGGTTCGAGGCTCGGTTCCCCAGGTCCCACGTTAGCCAGATGCACAAGGGGGCGCACGCGTCTGGAGTTCGTTTGCAGAGGCTGGAAGCCCTGGCACGCCCATTCTCTCTCTCTCCCTCTATCTGTCTTTCTCTCTGTGTCTGTCACTCTCAAATAAATAAAATAAATTAAAAAAAAAGAAAGATGTGCACAATCTGTAATTCCAGGAAACTTTTAAGTATTAAAGTGATTGAAAGTAAATAATCAAGCAGAGTAGTAAATTGAATTTCATCAAGGACAATGAAATATATAAGAAAGTTATTTCATTACACTCAGTGTCAAGATCTCATTGGCTGTATTCAACATGAGAACTATGCTACATAAGCAGTTTTATTATCATCTCAGTTTTATATGAACATAGACATACTTCAAAAATGAATTTGTATCAATGAAGAGAATAATGAGGAGGAAGGAGTTCTGAATCTTGCTTTGTATCTATTCTTTAAAAATAATAGTGCAGAAATAGAACCAGGTATGATGACAAATATGCATGATTATCTCACAATGAAATCTATTACCTTTTATGCAAACTTTAAAAAAAAAAAATGATTGAGCAATCAGAATGGAAAATGTTCCTGTCTAGAGTCACCATAATGACCCGAGTAATGAGAATTAATGAATGTTGAATACATCACTATCCCTTGTATATTAGTGAGAGAGAAAATAAAAGGCATGACTAATTTAAAAAGTCACAACATAGAATACAAGAATAAGTTCTAATGTGTCTCTGTCATTGATATAGTTTATTTTTTCTTTACATTTTTAGCTTGCTTGTCCTCAAGTATACTATCTAATCATAAGGAAAACAGAAGTAACCCAGTAAGATTACTCAGTATTATAAAAATACTGGTACCACAAATTAGAAAAATAACAGAAAATAATAATTTGGCCTATAAAATCACAGAGTTCAGATGATAGGTGAGAATAATTATTTATTAAATTATTTATATACCTCTACTTAAGTATCAAATGGAAACAAGGAGATTGATTAGTTGGCTGAAATATTAAAAGATAAAATAAGCTAACATTATGACCCTTCCCACACTGCATGCTAGGGCTCAGAGTGAGCAACAAAAACATTTAATGTTATAATTAAAGAGACAATATTGTATATCCAGTCACTGTAGCTTTTCTATCTTTGCTAGCAATATTATTATGAGAAACAGATATTCTAGTATTATTTTGCTTCTTTGGTAGAAAGTAACCTATTTGCTATATATAGTTAGGACTTTCTTTACTCCAACCAAATCAACATTTTACCAAACTGGCAATTTATACCAATAGCTCAAATTTTGCTTTGGTTTGTTTGTTCTTCTTCTTAGCGACAAGGCTTTTGGGAATACATCTCATTTTATAATGATTTAATAATGACGCTTATTAATGCAAGATTATTTTGGCAATTAAACTAAAACCACAAGAACAAAAAATTCAGCTCATTTTAAGGTTATGATTCAGTAATCAAGAGCACCAAAAATTTATTAAAACAGTACTAAAAGCCTGTGGAGGGTCAGGTATTTAACTTGCAGCTAAAGACCATGAAGAAGATAAAAGCTGATTTGAACCCTCTAGAATTATTCCAAATTTGAGCTGGGCATGGTAACTCACTCCTGTAATCCCAGCACTCGGGAGGCTGAAGCAGAAGGATCATGAATTCCAAGACAACCTGAGCTACATAGCAACTTCTATGCCAGCTTGGGCTATGCAGTGAGAAAATGTCCCCAAACATCAAATAATAATTCAAAAAATAATTTGAGAATAACCTCATGTTTATGAACTGGTAAGCAACCACATTTGTTGTATTCAAACAATTTACACTGATTATTTGGCTTCCAGTTAGTCACAATTATGAAGAAAAAGAAATCAGCATCATTATCTGGATAGACTGGAAAATAAGCTAGAAACTCATGTAATTCAATTTGGTCTAGAATAGATTAGTACAGGCAAAATTGTAACACAGTAAAGAATGGATGTTATAGTATCTTACAACATACACACAGAAGAAGTAGTACATAATGGAGAAGAGGCCCAAACCAACTTGCATATGACACCTTATCCCACTATTATTTCAGACAAACCTCAAGAAAGGAAGGGAGAATATGCTAAAAGCCAACTCTTTCATCAGTTAATGGATAGGAGGTTTTTCCACAATGGTCCAGATACAAATATGCAGAATTCAAATTCCAAAAGCACCTCTTATTCTGAGAAGTCATTTAACATTCTCACGTTTAGATGGTCTCATACCCAAAAGGGATAACAATAAAGTGAATTAATATATGCAGAAGTAGTTGGTAAATATCACAAATATATGCCTTTTTTCATTCATGAAAGTATATATTAAAATTATAATAGAGTTCAGGGAAAAGATATGGATTTTATTTTTCTTAGAGGAAAAATAGGTGAGCTGTGTTAGAACAATAAACCCTAAAGATGTTTGTGTTCAAATAACTGGTACCTGTGAGTATCTTACTTTACATGGACAGTAAAACATAATTTTCAGATATGACTAAATTGTAAATCATTCTGATCATTTAGGTAGTCTACAAGGATCTTTGGAAGTGTAAGAAGGAAGCTCAAGCATCTGGAAAGTGGATATGGGTATAGAACAGGGATGAGAGTAACACTGCATTGCTGGTTTTAATGATGAAGAGGCCCTAAGAAACAAATTCTTCCCTAATGTCTGCAATAATCAATACAGCTTTAACAACTTAAAGCATGCCCACATTTATGACCTCCTTAACATTAAAATAATAAAGTTGTGATGTTTAAGCTGCTAAATGTCTGATAATTTGCTACAGCAGCAACAGTAAACCAAATAGAAATGCCAGGGGAGAGTGCATAGTTGGATTTTAGCCTTCAGGGCTGTGTTACTCTAAGCCATTCTCTTCTTTTTTATTTTTTATTTTATTTTTATTTTTATTAATTTATTTGAGAGCGACAGACACAGAGGGAAAGACAGATAGAGGGAGAGAGAGAGAATGGGCGCGCCAGGGCTTCCAGCCACTGCAAACGAACTCCAGACACGTGCGCTCCCTTGTGCATCTGGCTAACGTGGGACCTGGGGAACCGAGCCTCGAACCGGGATCCTTAGGCTTCACAGGCAAGCGCTTAACCGCTAAGCCATCTCTCCAGCCCCATTCTCTTCTTTTATCAAGTGAGGAAGTTAGTGATTCTGAGCAGGCACTTAGAAGCTGCTTTTGCTAAAAAGAATTTATTCTTCACTTGAGCCTGCAAGGTAACTAAAGCAGGACAAAGGCTGGCATCTCTGCTTTCATTTTGTGTTTGCACATTGGCTAAAGTCACAGTGATAAATTATTGTCTTTAACTTTTCCTCTTCATTTACTGTAAGTTCTTGGAAGCAGAAGTACTTCCAGGACAGACACACCCACTATGATAAGGACCATTATTCATGTGAGTGAGGATATACCTACAGAAACTAACACATTAAGAATTTAACAATGTAAGGCTAAAGAGGTTCAAGGTACTTGCTTGCAAATCCTGACAGCCTGGGTTCAATTCCTTAGTACCTGCATAAAGCCAGAGGCAAAATGTGAATGTATCTGGAGTTTGCTGTTGAAAAGAGATTCTCACGCACCCACACTCTCTCTTCTCTCTCTGTCTTTCTGTCTTTCTCTCAAATTAATAAAATATGACAGTCAAAAGAATTTACAGGCTGTAGGCATTGTTCAGTCGTTAAGGCATTTGCCTGTAAAGCCTAATTTGCATGTAAAGCCTAATGACCTGGGTTTCATTGCTCAGTATCCACTTAAAGCCCGATGCACAAGGTAGCACATGCATCTGGAGTTTGTTTGCAGCAGCTGCAGGCCCTGGCATGCCCATTCTCTCTGTGTAGATCTCTACACTCTCTACCTCTTGACTTGTAAATAAATAATTATATATTTAAAAAATGAATTTACAATGTTTTGTTGTACCTATCAGGGCCTGAGTTGAGACAATAGTGAGTAAATAATATGGGAATAGGCACCACACCTTAACTAGTGTTGCTTAGACACATAACTCTTGACTTCTATTTAATTCTATAGCTCAAGTCAGTACCATGGAGATGGACTCAGGTATCATTGGCTTGTTGGATCCTTTCTCTTCCCAAAGTGGCCACACTAAAGGAATCACTTTTTTTTTCTTTTTTCCATTATTCATTTCTTTAACTGTTATGGACTGAAATCTCCTCCCTGTGAAAAATGATGTAATTAGAGTCATTTTTTACATTCCCATTCTCCATCACCCCACCACTGGCGCCTTTACATCAAAAAAAGTTACTTCATGTCTCTTATATTTTATGCTTCAGGAAGAATGGAATTCCTTGCACTAGCTAGTCTGATAGAAACTACTGATGGATAATGAGGCCCACTTACTGTGACAAGTCATGTCAGTTGCTGTACTTCACTAGATATACATAGATAACTTCTCTTGCTCACTCCAATTTTCTCTGAGTTCTATTTTCTATGTATCTATCATAATACATAAGCAGAAGTTAAATAGGAATTCAATATGAACTCAAGGTCTCTAAGAGTAGTTAGCTTTCTGGGCAATTGCATATAAAAATGTTTTCATAGGATGATTCTTTCACAGACTGCCTTCAACTCAAATTTTATTGTTTATTTTTATTTATTTATTTGAGAGCAACAGAGAGAGAGGCAGAGAAAGAGAGAGAATGGGCATGCCAGGGTCTCCAGTCACTGCAAACGAACTCCAAATGCGTGCAACCCCTTGTGCATCTGGCTAACGTGGGTCCTGGGGAACCGAGCCTCAAACCGGGGTCCTTAAGCTTCACAGGCAAGTGTTTAACTGCTAAGCCATCTCTCAAGCCCAACTCTAAGATTTTTTAAAAAAAAAATTTTTTTAATTTATTTGAGAGCGACAGACACAGAGAGAAAGACAGATAGAGGGAGAGAGAGAGAATGGGCGTGCCAGGGCTTCCAGCCTCTGCAAACGAACTCCAGACGCGTGCGCCCCCTTGTGCATCTGGCTAACGTGGGATCTGGGGAACCGAGCCACTAACCGGGGTCCTTAGGCTTCACAGGCAAGCGCTTAACCGCTAAGCCATCTCTCCAGCCCCCAACTCTAAGATTTTTAAAATTCACAATTTGTTATCCCTAATTATAGATGCGGAAATTTATAACAATCTGAGTTTCTTGGATAAGACCACTAGCACATTCTATTTTGAACCAAAAGGTTCCCTGGGACCACATATAACAATGTCAAATACCTAAAGTTTATTAATATTTTCAGTTCTAAATTACAAGCTTTAACAGGAATTTCAAATTCTAGAAACATGTTTATTACAGAATTAAGTTTTTAAACCTTTAAACATCCAACATTGGAGCAATGATAAGATCAATAATTTTCTATTATTTTGAAATTAAAAATTAAAGGTTTCATTTTTAAAATGTATGAATACATTTTAATGGAATATACAAGTATCCATCCCCTTGAGAATGCTACTTAAATTCCATGGTTAAAACAGCCAAACGATTTCACTCTGAGATATATAACCCACGAAAATGATAGCAAGTTGTTGCAGTCAGGTTTGGCATTGCTGGTAGAAATCACCCATTCAAGGGCAGTTTGTGTGAAAAAAAAATGAGGTTTATTTTGGCTTACAGGCTCAAGTGGAAGCTCCACAATTGCAGGGAAAACGATGGCATGAGCAGAGGGTGGGTATCACCCCTGGCCAACATCAGGTAGACAACAGGAACAGGAGAGTGTGCCAAACACTGGCAAGGTGGAGCTGGCCTTAACATCCATAAGCCCGCCCCCAACAATACCCTGCCTCCAGGAAGATTTAATTTCTAATAGTAATCAGCTGGGGAACCTAGCATCCAGAACAAGTAAGTTTAAGGGGGTCACCTGAATCAAAGCACCACATTCTGCCTCTGGCCCCAATAAATTGATAAACATACATGATGTAAGATGCAGTGCATTCACTCAATTTTAAAATTCCCCATAATTTTTTCATCAATTCCAATAATGTTCATTCAGCTCCATAGTGCAAGATCTTCTAGCTGAGTCATAATACCAAAAAGTCCCCTCAAAAAAACTCATAATGACACAGAATAAAAACACACACTGCAAAAGATGGCACCAGGCATAGCAAAGAATACTCAGTCAATACAAGATTTAAAACAACCAGGGCAAACATCAAACTCAATAGCTCCAAGTGTAACAACTCTAGCCAATGACAAATCTACAAGTCCAATAATTCTAACTAGCAACAAATCTCTCTCATCCCAATTCCACCCCTCCAGCTACAGTCCTGTAAAACTTCAATGGGGCCAGCAACTTTCCTGAGCAGCCATCTAGTGATCCCGGCACCTCCACTGGGTCTCCACTGCAATCCACAGTTCATCTTCATGACTCCACTGGGTCTCCAGGCAGGCAGGCATCCAACAAACCTGATTTACACTGCCCATGGACATTTCCAAAACACAAGACCTCACTACAAACTCAATGACCCTCTCTTTCCTGCATTACTTATAGTCCACAATACCAGGTAGGGTGCCAATTTTTAATACAGGGGGGAATAAAGCAGACTTTAAATAACAGGATACTCCTTGAACACTCAGGACCCTTCAAAAGAGTCTACATTCTTCCTGTTGCCCCAATGCAGGTTAACTGGCCCAATCTCAATGGTTGTAATCTCTCAAACAATTTACAGGTGAATGGACAGCAGTTTAGGCCAAAGGATTTTCTTTGTTCTGTGCCAAATCCCTCTGCTCACACCAGTCCATTTGTATATAGTGCAACACTGCACAACTTCTCAGGACATGGCCAAAACAGCAAGCCTCTCAAACTGCTTCTAGTCCATCCAAGCAAAGCTCTTTTACACCCTCATGAGCCAATCCTCACAGTTCATAGTTCTTATTGCATTCAGGTCTTTCAATTCTGAGCAGAGTCGTCCATCGAGGTGTACTTACAGCACTGCAAGGTGTCTCTTAGGCCAAGGTTTGAAATCCTTCCACATTCCCCTTGAAAATCAGCTCCAAGGGGCCAAAGCCACAGTCTGGTGTCTAGCAGAAAATGACACCACTCCTTGGTACCACTTTACTGTTTTTTGTTGTGGGGTGTTATTTTGGCTTACAGGTTCCATGATTGTAGGAAAAATGATGGCATGAGCAAAGGGTGGACATCACCCACCACTTGGCCAACATTAGATGGATAACAGGTACAGGAGAGTGTCCAAAACACTAACAAGGGGGAGCTGGCTTTAATACCCATAAGCCCACCCCAATACTACAACACCTCCAAGGGGCTTTAATTTCCAATTGCCATCAGATGGGGAACCTAGCATCCAGAATACCTAAGTTTATGGGGGACACCTAAATCAAGCCACCACACAAGTAATCAAACAAATACAGCTACATAAATGTTCACATCACTACCATCTACAATAGGCAAGATGTGACTTAAATGTCCAAAAACAAATGAATAAATAAACAAAATGCTATATCAATACTGTGTAACATTGTGCAGCTATAACAAGGAAATATGTACTGACACTTGCTACATGGATCAACTTCAAAAATATACTAAGTAAGAGGCTTAGTGGTTAAGGTGCATGCCTACAAAGCCTAAGGACCCTGGTTTGATTCTCCAGGTCCCACATAAGCCAGTTGCACCTGGTGGCACATGTGTCTGGAGTTCATTTGCAGTGGCTAGAGGCCCTGGCTTGACCATTCTCACTGTTTCTCTCTCTCTCTCCTTCTCTCTGTCTCTAATAAATAAATACAAACAAAATCTTTAAAAATTATACTAAGTAAAAGCTTAGATAGGAAAATGATATATTATATGATGATATTTATGCAAAATATCCAGAATAAGTACATCTATAAATAAACAATAGTCATTGCCAAGTTCTAGTGAAAATAAAATGGCAAGTGACTTCATGTAATGCAGTATGTTCTTGTGGGGAGAATAACATATATGGTGACTGGATACAGGTCATAATTAGAAAACATAAACTTGCTTGTTTCTACTTGCATTTCTACTTGCATTAGAGTTTAGTTTAAAAAAAACTATGTACTGAATATTTAGGATGCTCAACTTGATGTTTTACTTCATGTATAGAGAAAGGTGAACATAATTGGGTATTTAATTTCACCATCAAAATATACAGTTATCATTTTAGCTCTCTCTCTCACTCTCTTTCATAATATATCAAACCAAACTCTTAGCATATCCAGTTGCTACTCAATATAGCTAACTTGTTGTGAACTACATCTCTAAAACTTATTCAACATGGCTATCCTCTAATCAACATATGCCATTGCTTCCTCACCTGGCAACAACAGTCTACTCTCAGGTTGTATAAGACTATTTTATATTCCACATACAATGAAGATTATTTAGCAGTGGTCTTGATGTACATGGTTTATTTCATTAATCACAATGTTCTCCAGGTTCCCTCATATTGTTCCAAATAGGAAGACTTCCTTTTAAAAGTGGAATAAGGGCTGGAGAGATGGATTAGTGGTTAAGCGCTTGCCTGTGAAGCCTAAGGACCCCGGTTTGAGGCTCGGTTCCCCAGATCCCATGTTAGCCAGATGCACAAGGGGGCGCACGTGTCTGGAGTTCGTTTGCAGTGGCTGGAAGCCCTGGTGTGCCCATTCTCTCTCCCTCTATCTGTCTTTCTCTCTGTGTCTGTCGCTCTCAAATAAATAAATAAAATATGAACAAAAAATATTTTAAAAAATAAAAAATAAATAAAAGTGGAAAAATATTTTATGTCTATATGTCATCTTTTATTTATTTACCTAGAAATTAATCAAGATATATTAAAATAGATGCATTAGAAATGCGAAAATTTCCAAAAGGAAAATTGCAAAATATTATATGTCAACAGATTGAATAAGCTAGAGAACATAGATAAATCTCTAGCCATATACAATGTAACAATACAGGATCAAGAAGAAATAGCAATAGTAAATAAGCCAGTAAGTAGCAAGAAGATTGAATCAGTAGTCAAAGGCTAATCCCACAATGCATGACCCACATACCCCAACAAGTAGGGTCCCTGTGGAGAGGGGAGGACAGGGAGGAGGCTAACAATGTTACCAACTTGACTGTATTCACTGAGTACAAAAATAAAAAAGCACATAAGTCAAAGGTTTCATAGGTATTCCTACATAATATCCAAGGCAGAGTTAATATCAATCTTTTTGACTGACCACAAAATCGAAGAATTTAATGTTTAATGTTTATAAGACCAATATGACTATGATATTTTTTAAAAAGTATATAAACAAGAAAGTAAAATTAAAGATCAAAATCCCTAATGAGAAGGAATAAAAAAAAAATCCTTAAAAATAGGCTAAAGAAATGACTTACTTGGTAATGTGCTTGCTTTCCAAGCAAAAGGACCTGTGTGTGTCTCCCCATACCCACTTAAAAAAGGCAGGCAGGGTGGTATGTAATTCTAATCCAAGTAGTGGGGAGGCAGAGACAGGTAGATCCCTGGGGCATGTTGATTATCCAGTATAGCCTAATTAGGCTAGATCCAGGCCAATAAGATCCCTGTCTCAAAAATTAAAAGGTGGATTTGTTTCTAAAAGGAATGGCAAATGGCATGCAAGGTTCTCCTCTGGTCTCTACACACATACATCTACACATATATGGATACATATTAATAAAAAAAAAATCCTCAACAAAATACTAGCACACTATTTAATAGCATATTATGAAGATTGTCCACCATGACCATGGGATGTAAGAATGGTCCAGCATCTGTAAATTAATATTTCAAGTTATAGAAGGAAAAATAAAAATCACAGTCATCTTGATAAGTACACACAAAACATTTGACAAAACAATATACAATTATGCTTTGAAAAAGTACACAACAAACTACTTTCAGAAGGAAATTACATCAACATAATGAAAATAATGTATACAAATCTCACACCTAACAGAATAATCAATGGGGAACTTTTACCCATCTAAAATGTAATACAAGAATTCCCACACTAAGCTATCTTATTCAAATAGTATTAGGAATCCTAAGTGGAACAATAAACTAAGAAAAAAATAATAGCATGGTGTTACAATTAGAAATAAATAACTAAAAATAATTCTGTTTGCAGATGGTAGAATCATATATGAAAAAAACTCTAAACACTTAATACAGGGAAAATGTTAGAACTAATAAAATCAATTTAGTGAATTTGAAAGATACAAATTCACAACACAAAAGACAATATCATTTTTATTCATTAGCAATGAACTACCTGAAAATTAATCCAAGAAAAAAATCTCATTTAGAAGCACAAGATTAATATAAACTATATAGCAAGAAACATAAGAGGTAGGTGATCTCAACACTAAGCATTACAAATATTGGTGAAGGAAACCAAATAAACAGCAAATTCACATAATGAAACCCCATATTCACAGATTACACAAATTAGTATTGTTAAAATATCCATACTATGGGGATAGAGAGAGAGTTCAGCAGTTAAGGTGCTTGCTTGAAAATCCTGATGGCCTGTGTTCAATTCCCTAGTATATACATAAAGCCAGATGCACAAAGTGTCACATGCATCTGGAGTTCCTTTGCAGTGTCTAGAGGCCCTGGCCTGCTCATTCTCTTTCCATGTCTTTCTCCCTCTTTATCTTTCTCTTTGTGCTTGCAAATTATTGAATAAATATTTTAAAAAATATTTAAAAATTATCCATACTAAGAGGAATTACTAGGGACTGGAAAGGATGAGGGAATTGGAGTAATAGTAGAAGGGTGGATGGGTATTACAAATATATGGGAAATATTATAGTTAATCAAATTAAATTGTTCAATTGGTATTTGTCAATAGAAAGAGTTTAGGTATAGTTTGATTTGTGAACTCCAAGCCAGAATATCCCTACTGGTCAAGGTAAGCTACAGGTGCAGTACAGTCTGCCAAATTATTTTCAGAATTTTCACAGAAATATCAAAGTAATCTTAAAATGTATATTAATCAATAAAAAGTCTGAATAGGGAAAAATTCATGAACAAGTTGAACAAAGCAAGAAACATCATACTTCCTGATTTCAAAATGTACAGTGAAGCTACATTATTCAAGACAGTATGATTGTGGCTTTAAAAAAAGTACTGGGAAGAATAGAAAAGAATAAATTGGGGCTCAAGAGATGTCTTAGCAGTTAGATTGCTTTCTTTCAGGGCCTAAAGATCTGGGCTCAATTTCCTAGTACCCACATTAAGCCAGATGTACTAAGTGGTCTATGCATCTAGAGTTTGTTTGCAGCAGCTGGAGGACCTGGTGCACCCATTCTCTCTATTTCTCTCTCTGTCTCTCTGTTTGCTAATAAATAAATGAAATATTAAAAATAATAAAATTCCAAAAACATGTATGAATAGTTACCATCTATGTATTTTAACTAGATTACTAAGAACAAAAACAAAGAGAAACTATACTATCTTCAATAAAGAGTGTAAAAGAAACTTGCTATGTAAATACAAAATAATGAACTCACTCCTTGTTTCATACAATATATAAAAATCAAATCAACACTTAAACAGAAGACCTGTACTTTTAAAAGTAATAGACAAATTGCAGAGGGAAAACAAAATTTGACATATGCTGACATTGGTATTTATGATAATTTAGGTTTGTGTATGACACAAAAACTCCTGAGAAGGGAAGTAGGCCAATGGGATTTCAGGAAATAAAACGGTTCTGCACAGCAAGCTATCAAAAGAGTAAGAAGATAATTAAATTGGAGATAATGCTTGCAAATTGTATTAGTGATACAAGGTTGATCTACAAAATATCTGTGAATTCATGTGAATTTATACAAAAATACTTAGAATGAGTAAAGCTGCTTAATGGTGGTTTTTCAGCAGAAGACATAACAATGACAAACAAATATGTGCAAATATGCTCATCATGATTAATTGCCACGGGAATCAGAATGAAAACCTGAGACATTTTCTTTCATTTGTAAGAATTGCTATCTAGAGCTCCCTGGTCTGGATTTCCAGCACTGACTGACATGTAGATGGGTCCAGCAGCATGGAATAAGTAGGCCATATCCCTGTTTCCAGATCCTCCCAACTCTCTGGTCCAGGAACCCTGCGTGGGAGGGTTTGCAGGCAGTCACAGTGAGGAGTGAGTAGGCCATATCCATGTTCCCTGTCTCCTTCCAGTTCCCTGGTCCTGGTAGGTCCCATTGTGACTTTCATGGAGAATACAGACCCTGATTGGGATGTGGAATTGGGCCTTTTGCTCTGGTATCTTGACTAGCTCTTGTATACCAACATCTCTCTTCACCCAAATCAAGGGACAAAAAAACGTGCTTCCTCAATAAAATAAAGAGCCCCCCCCCCAAAAAAAAAATGAATGGGTAGACCACAATGTATAAAAGCCAACAAAGTCAGAAAACTGGGAGATCTCCACAAAGGATACCTAGTCCTACAATGGAAGTCTCCAATAAAATCATAGATAAATCAACAGAAATTATTTCCAAAAATGAAAACATAGCAACCAATGAGACCCTGATCAAAAGAAACAGTGAACTGTAAACAAACAAAGATATTACAATTATATCAATAAAATTGAACAGAATTGTCTCTTAGCACATTCAAGTTTTGATAACAGGTTTAACTTGATTGTAGACAATATTAGAACATTCCAAAAAGATATAAATAAATTGAAGGTGATTCAAGAAATGGAAGATTTCAACAATTTATTGATTAAGCTTAATAAAGACTTGATTAAATGCAAGAATCAATTACAGAAAATATCAAGAAAATCAGAACTCAAATTGAAATTGTACCTCAAAAAGGAGATGGACATGATACAAAATAACACAACAAAAGCAAAAATACAATAGAAATTATAAAAACCTTTCTAACGCCTCTCACCAACATACTTACTCATGTGGAATACAGAACATTTGAACTGGAAGACAAGACAGAAGAAATGGATCAGGAAGCCAAAGACATTGCTAAGTTCAAAAAATAAAGTATACAGAATATGAGGGAATTATGGGATTCACTAACACGACCAAATATCTAGATCATGTTTATACCAGAAGGACAGGAAATCCAAGCCAGAGGCATACAGAACATACTCAACAAAATTATTGAAGAAATTTTTTCTGATTCTCTCAAAAGAGAGGCCCATTCAGATACAAGAAGCGCACAGAACACTAAACAGACAGGACCAAAGAAGCACCTCTCCAAGGTACATCATAGTTAAAATTCTCAACAGGAAAAACAAAGAGAGTGTTAAAAACAGCAAGAGAGAAAAACTCCCAACATACAAACGAAATTCCTTAGGAATTACATCAGATTTTTCAATGGAAACCCTGAAAGCCAGCAGGGCCTAGAATGGAACATTTCAAAGCAGAGACATTTATCATACCAATAACTGTGGGCTAACTCCACAATGCACAACCCATATACCTCAACAAGGAGGGGCCAATGGGGAGAGAGTAGGTCACAGATGAGCCTAATAATGGTACCAATCTGCCTGTATTTGCTGAATAGAATACAAAAAAAAAAAGTCTCAAAACCTATGGCTTCCAACCCAAGGTACTCTACCCAGCAAAAGTATCCCTCATATTAGATGGTGAAAAACTTTTCATGAAAAAGTCAACTTCATGATTATATGAATACAAACCAAGCCTACAGGGAATACTTGAAGGAATACTACACACAGAACAGTCAAACAACCAATCTCAAGAGCCAATAAGAAGAAGATCACAATAACAAAAATAGACCAGGTTCAAACTATTACAAAACACAAGATATTGCCAAATCCCATAAATACCTCATCATGGCAGGGATTAATTCAAACCTCATAATAATAACCTTAAATATTAATGGTGTTAGTTCACCCATCAAAAGACACAGGTTATCAGGGTGGATCAAAAAACTTCTATCTGCTGTCTTCTAGAAACTCACCTCACCACTAAAGATAGACACCTCTTCAATGTGAAAGGATAAAAAATGGTATTCTAAGCAAATGGAAATTTAAAAAGCAGGTGTTGCTATACTAATAACCGATAAAATAGACTTTAAACCAAAAGTAACCAAAAAGGACGAAGGACATTTGTTACTCACCAAGGGAATGATCTAACGTGAGAAAATCACAATCATAGATTTATATGTGCAAACACAGATGCACCACGCTTTATAAAACAAAATATACTCAACACTAAAACAGAAATAAACACCAACAACATCATAATCAGAGACTTCAATACTCTGCTATCATCAATAGATCATCCAAGCAGAAAATCAACAGGGAAGTCATAGAGCTCAACAACATCATAGATCTAGTGGACCTAACCGACATCTACAGAACTTTACCCCAACTCTACAGAATATACATTCTTCTCAGCAGTCCATAGAACCTTTTCCAAAATTGACCATACATTAGGCAATAAAGTGTGCCTTCAGAAAGTCAGGAAAATTGAAGTGACTTCCTGCATCATGTCAGATCACAATGCTTCAAAAGAAACAAAAGAAACATGAAGAACTCCATCAGTGTCTAGAGACTAAATAACACATGTTTAAACAATGAATGGGTTGTGAAAGCAATCAAAAATAAATTATAAAATTCTTAGAACAGAATGATAATTAAAACACAGCCTACCAAAACTTATGGGATACAATGAAGGCAATCCTAAGGGGAAGTTTCATAGTGCTAAATGCCTTCATAAGAGAGAGAGAGAGAGAGAGAGAGAGAGAGAGAGAGAGAGAGAGAGAGAGAGAGAGAGATCCCAAATTACTAACCTAACAGAAAGCAATGGAAAACAAGAAGAGTATAACCTGAATAGCTCCAGATGGAAAGAAATAATGAAGATCAGAACAGAAATTAATGAATTGAAAACTAAGAAACAATTTTAAAAATCAGTGAAATGAAGTGCTGGGTCTTTTAAAAAATAAAACAAGATTAAAAATCCCCTCACAATTTGATAAAGAAAAAAAAAAAAGAAGTCTCAAATTAACAAAATCAGAAATGAAAAAAAGGAGAGAATATAACAGACACCAATGAAATTGAAAAATCATCAGGGCATATATCCAAAACAACTACTCCACAACATTTTATAATCAACAAGAAAAGGATAAATTCCTAGACAAATACCACCTACCAAAAGTAAAGCCAGAGCAGATAAATTGCATAAACAAACCTATTATATCTATGGGGACTGAAAAGGTTATCAAAATCCTCCCTAAAAATAAAAGTTCAGGACCAGATGGCTTCTCTCAGCCTAATTTTATCAAACCTTCATTGAAGAACTGAAACCAACTTTTCTCAAACTGTTTCACATAATCAGAGGCCAGGGAATCTTCCCCAACTACTTTTCACTCTCACACCAAAACCAGACAGTGATGCCACAAGAAAAGAAAACTATAGGTCTATGTCCCTGATGAACTTAGATGGAAAGATCCTGAAGAAAATCCTTGCAAACCTAATTCAACAACAAAACAGCCAAAGTTTTCTCCACCTAGAACTAGTGGGCTTCATCCCATGGAAGCAGGAATGGTACAATATACAGACATTGCTCAATGTAATACACCACAGATATAAACTTAACAATAAGAACCACATGATCATTTCAATTGATACAGAGAAGGCATTTGACATAATACAACACTGCTTTATGTTAAAACACTGGAAAGTATAGGTATGGAGAGTTTATATCTCAACACAATAAAGGCTATATAAAAAACACCTGAGACCCAAATAATACTTTATGGTGAAAGATTCAACAAGTTCCCACTGAGATCAGAAACAAGATAGGGTGCTCACTCTCACCACTGCTTTTCAACATAGCATTAGAAGACCAAAAGAATAAGACAGGACAAAGACATAAAAGGGATTCAAATTGGAAAGGAAGAAGATACTTTGGCCCTATTTGCAGATGACATGATGCTGTACATAAGGGACCCAAAATTCTGCATCTCAAAAATTCTAAAGGTGATTAATTCCTTTATCAAAATGGCAGGATACAAAATCAATACACAAAAGTCAATAGCTTTTCTATATGAAAGGGGCAAATACACAGAGAAAGTAAGCTGTCCCATTTTTAATAACAATAAGAAAAATGAAATACCTTAGAATAACACTAACCAAGGAAGCAAAAGAACTATATAATGAATATAGTTTTTTTCAAGAAAGAAATTGAGGAAGACTTGAGAAGATGGAAAGACCTCCCGTGCTCCTGGATAGGTGGAATCAATATTGGGAAAATGGCAATTCTACCAAAAGCAACACAGAGGTTTAATGCAATACAGATAAAAATACTAGCATCATACTTCACAGATATTGAAAAAAATCATCTCAAAATTCATGTGGAATTGTAACAGGCCTTGGACATCCAAGCATATCCTCAGTAAAAGAAACACCTCTGAAGGCATTACCACGCCTGATCTAAAGTTATATTACAAAGCCAAAGTAATAAAAACAGCATGTTACTGGCATTAAAATTGGATTACAGACCAATGTAATAGAATCAAGGACCTGGATTAACTAACTAACTACAGATACTTGATATTTGACAAAGATCCTAAAAATGTAAGCTGGAAAAAAAGGCAGCATCTTCAACAAATGGTGCTGGAAATACAGGAAAACGATATGCAGAAAAATGAAACTCAATCCACACATCTAGCCATGCACAAAAATCAAGTCCATATGGATCAAAGACCTCAATATAAGACTGAAAATTTGGTTACTACTAGAAAAAATAGGAGGAAATTCCCATGATAGAGGAATGGGAAAAAAAAAAAAAAAAAAAAAAAAACTTCCAGAATAAAATCCCAGTGGATCAGGACCTTAGACAGTCACTCAATCATTGGGACCCCATAAAGCTGAAAATTTTCTTAACAGACAAACATACAATAAGCAGAGCCAATAGATTACCCACAGAATGGGAGAAAATTGTTGCTGGCTATACAACTGAAAGAGGACTAATTTCTAGAACCTACAAAGAACTTAAAACCCTATACAATAAAAAGTCAAGCAATTCACTCATAAATGGGGAAAAGAACTGGACAGGCAGTTCTCAGAGGAAGAAATACAACTGGAAAACACACACTTAAGAAAATGTTCATCACCATTAATCATTAGGAAAATGCAAATTAAAAAAAAAAACTATGAGATGCTATCTTACCCCAGTAAGGATAGAAAACATTAAAAAAAAAAAATCAAATGAAAATAAATGTTGCTGAGATTGTGGAGAAATAGGAACCTCATTCATTGTTGGTGGGAATGTAAGTTGGTACAACAACTATGGAAAGCAATATTTAGACTCCTAAAAACGTTGACTATAGAGTTACCAATAGACACTGTTATTCCCTTACTGGGCATTTACCCTAAAAGCTCCAAGCCTCAGGTCAAACATATTTGCTCAAGCATGTATATAGCTGCTCAATTAATAATAACTAAGATCTGGGATCATTAGATGAATGAATAATCAAGATGTGTTATATTTATATAAGGAATTCTACACAGCAGTAAGGAAAATTACACAATAAAATTTAAAGTAAAATCATTGAACCTGGAACAGATCATTCTCAGTGAACTCACTCAATCACAGAAAGATAATCAGCACATAGTCTCACTCATCTGCTGCTCCTAATCTGAATTGGCTCAAGAGGCTGATATATCTAATAAGCATCTTGAGGACCGGACAATAGGGAAGGTGGGGTAGGAGGGGAGGGTAAGGGTGGGAGTGAGGGACATAAAACTGGACCCAATGGCAATGGTACCATAAAATTCTACATCCTAAAAGACAGACTAAATGGTTGAACCTTCTTCAGGTCCTTAAAGGGAACACCCAAATCACAGGGCCCTGGATAGGGTAAAAAGAAGAATAACCTTAATCTTCTTCTCTCTCTCTCTCTCTCTCCCTCCCTCCCTCTTCTCTCTCTTCCCTCTACCTCCTTTATATTACCTATCTTTTTCTTCCTTATTTTCCTAAGGCTCTGGCCTGTAACTCCCAGTACCAGCATGTGGCTATCATCCACATTTATCTATTGACCAGAGAGACCTACAAGGTTTCCCAAAAGTAGACAGATTTCTGTCAGAGTAATTGATGACCAACCAAAGGTTAGTGGTAAGATTCTACTACAAAAGACACCATATGCTGTTGGTACAGAACATGGAGTGACATGGGTGGAAGCTGGAAGAGCGTCAGTCCCCAGACAGTTAGTTCGTCTAGTGCCAGAAGATGCTAATGAGCAATTGGGGGAAAATCATCAACATATGTCCAAGCTACCCAGAAGCAAACAACCTGACATGGTGCTCACTGAAGAGCAGTAGTGGCACACAGCATGGTGGGTAACCAACTGCTCTTGATTTGGCTAATCAATCCATTCAGTGGAACGGAACTCATAGCTGGAGTTGGGAAACAAGTCAGAACCATATCCAAAAAATGAGCTCACTCTCCACTATCAATTTCCCACCAATTGTAGGCTACAAGAGGGCCTACACCTATTAAAATTCTCTCTAAAATAATAATGTTTATGCCATTTATCTGGTTCTAACTTTACTCTTCATTGGATAATTTTCTTGTTTTTTGTTTTTTGTTTTTTGTTTTTTTTTCAGATGGACATAGATTCTGAGGACAGAATCTGCCCATTGCACCACAACAGGGCCCTGGCTGAAACTAAGAGTACTGTGGAAATGAGCAAGAGTACTGCTTTCTTGGTGAACCCGGTACTAGCAGGGTGAAGGAGAGAGACACAGAGAATACACTCAACTCCTACCAAACCAGATATCCAAACACACAGAGTCTCACAAGAACTCATAACTGAAGTAGAGATAAAATGAACACAACATGGCTCAGGGAAATTTGTGGAATAGGGGGCAGAAAAATTGTTAGAACCACAAGTTGGGTCATTATGCACAGAGACATTGCCTGTTGCCCATAATTGATGGCTAACCCCAAAATGCATGACCCATATTCCACAAAGATGAGGGTCCCTGCAGAAGAGGAAGTACTGGGAGGACGCTAACAATGGTACCAACATGTATACACACTGTGTACATAACTAAGAAAAAAAAATTAAAAAAAAACACCTCTGGTGGCATCACCATACATGATCTAAAGGTATTTTAAAAAGCCATAGTAACAAATACATCATGGTATTGGAATAAAAATAGAAAAATGGACCACTGGAACATAATTGAAGACCCACACCTTAAGTCAAGTGACCACTGTTACTTAATCTTTGATAAAAGTGCCAATAAGGTACACTGGAGAAAAGACAGCATCATTAACAAATGGTGTTGGACTGGTTGGATGATATTATGTAGAAAAATGAAATTAGACCCACTCATTTATCCATATACAAAATCAAGTCCAAATGGATTAAAGACCTCAATATAAGACCTGAAACTCTTCTACTTCTGGAACAAAAAGTAGGCAGCATTCTCCATGATATATAACTGGGAAAAACTTCCTGAACAAAAGCCCAGTAACCCAGGAAATTAAACAAGCACTCAACCAATGTGATTTCATGAAGCTAAAAAGCTTTTGGACAGACAAATATTCCATAAGCACAGCCAATAGATTACCCACTGAATGTGAGAAAATCTTTTCCAGCTATACCACTGACAGAAGCCTACTATCTAGAATATACAAAGAATTAAAAGAAAACTAAACAAACAAATCAAGCAACCTACTCCTAAAGTTGGGCAGACAACTTAATAGGGAATTCTCAGAGAAAGAATTACAAATGGCAAACACATACTTAAGAAAATGTTCAACATCCCTAACCATTAGTGAAATGCAATTTAAAGCAACTATGAGATTCTACCTTACCTCAGTAAGGATAGCAAACATTAAAAAATCAAATGGAAACAAATGTTTGCAAGGATGGAGAGAAATAGGAACAGTCATTCACTTATGGTGGGAATGTAAGCTGGTATAACCACTATGCAAATCAATATGAAGAGTCCTGAAAAGGATGAATATAGAGTTACCAATACATCCTGTTATTCCCTGGGCATTCATCCAAAAATTTCTACACTTCAGTTCAGAAATATTTGCTCAACTATGTTTATAAGTGCTCAATCCATAATAGCCAAGAACTTGAATAAACCCAGGAGCCAATTATTGGAAGAAAGGATAACCAAGATGTGGTATATCTACATGATGGAATTCTACTCAGAAGTAAGAAAAATGACACAATGAATTGTGTAGAAAAATGGTCAAACTTGGAACAGATCATACTAAGCGTACTCACATAATCACAGAAAGACAATCGTAGCATGGGTTCACTCATCTGTGGATCCTAACCTGGATCAGCCTGAGTTGCTGACATACCTGAATGGCATCTTGAGGCTTGGACAACAGTGAGGGTAGGCCTTTGGAGAAGGGGAAGTGGGAGACACAAAACTGAACCCAAATTGAACTGGTACCATAGAATCCTATATCCTGGAAGTTAGACTAAAAGGTAGAGCCCTCAACAGGACCTTAGGGGAGCACCTGAATTAAAGGGTCCTGGAGAGGGTGAGATGAAGCCTAACCTTAAATTTCTCCTGTTTTTCTTGTTTTCTGTGTTTTTCTTTTACCTTGGCACTGGTCTGTAATTCCTTCTACCAGGATGCAGTTAACATCCACAATGAGCAGGCAATCAGAGAGACCTACAAGGCCTCCCAAAATAAGACAGAATTCTGCCAGAGCATTTGATTACCCACCAGAGGTTAATGAGAAGACCCTACTGCTGAAGACACCATGCTATTTTGGCAGGCAACATGGAGAGACCTGGTTAGAATCCAGAAGAGAGCCAGTTCCCAGAAAGTTATCCCATTTAGTGCTGAAATGTGCTACATTACTAGGGGAAAGTGGCTAACATCTGTCTGAGCAACTCAAAGTCTAAGCGACTCAGAAGAATAAAACTTACATGATGCTCACACAAGTGCAATAGTGGCACAGAGCCAGGGTGGGTAACCATCTGCTCTTGGATTGGCTAACAGATCCATTCTGTGGAAAGGAAACCATATCTGGAACTGGGAAAAACGTCATAATCATTTCCAGATAACATTTTTGCTTTCCAATGTCAAGCTCCCACTAATCTTGGGCTATAAGAGGGTGTACACCTATTAAATTTTCTCTAAGTTAATAATGATTATCCCATGCAACTGGTTCTGAATTCATTCTCTGTTGGATATTCTGCTTCTCTTTTTCAAATGGGAACCAGACCCAAGGAGATAAACTACCCAGCACACTCCACCCTGGCCCCAGCTGAAACCACAAAGGAATTTAGGAAATTAACAAGAGTGCTGCTTTCTCAGTGAATCTGATATCAGCACAAATGTGAAGAAGATAGATTCTCAGGAGAGTCCACTCCTACCAAAGCAGAGATCCAGAGGATTCTAAGAACACATCACTGAAGTAGAGTTAAAATGAACCCAACTTGACTCAGGGAATATTATGGAAGAGGGAGCAGAAATATTGTTAGAGCCACAAGTTGTGACATTATGCACAGAGCCATTTCCTCTCCCCCATAACTGACAACTGCCCCCATAATGTATAGTCTACAATCCCCATGTGGTTGACCTGCATTCCTAATAAGGAAGGCCTCTTTGGAAAAGGGGCAGGGATAAGGGAAATGATGGTACCAACATGCCCTGTTTACATATTAAGCATATTAAGTATGTCCATAGTTAATAAAAATAAATAACTAAAAATTGCTATCAAAAATACAAAAGATTACAAGTGTTGGAGAAGTTGCAGATGAAAAGGGAATTCTTATATGCTACTTGATGAAATTGTAAATTGGCACAGCTAATACGAGAAAAGATCATGAAGGTTTCTCAGAAATTTGATGATATCCTGTAATCCCACTTCTTTACCTATACCTAGAAGATAGGAAATGAGGATTTTAATAAGATATTAACATACATGTTATTCACAAGAGTCACAAGAACTAGATATAGAAATATACTCTGGGGCTGGAGAGATGGCTTAGTGGTTAAGCGCTTGCCTGTGAAGCCTAAGGACCCCGGTTCGAGGCTCGGTTCCCCAGGTCCCACGTTAGCCAGATGCACAAGGGAGCGCACGCGTCTGGAGTTCATTTGCAGTAGCTGGAGGCCCTGGTGCGCCCATTCTCTCTCTCTCCTTCTATCTGTCTTTCTCCCTGTGTCTGTCACTCTCAAATAAATAAATAAAAAATGAACAAAAAATATTTTAAAAAAGAAATATACTCTGCATTGTATGTTTTAAAATATTTAGTTAGAGCTATTTAAATTTCATTTTAATTTTAAATCGATGCTCTATGATTAGACAGGCTGATTTCTTTTTTTTCTTTTTGGTTATTCCCTTCATAATGTAGTCTTTGGTACATTATTCCAGCTGTATAATTCACTTCAGGGGCCAATATAAATTTTAAATTAAAAAAATAAAACATACATATCCCTGACATGCATGACATGCAAGAGACCATGCTTTACCTTCTACAAAATTACTGTATATACTATAGAATACAAAATTTGAATATAAATAAATAGTAAGAAAAAATGAAGTAGGAGGAGGAAATTGGAAGAAAATGATAATGCTAAACAAGTTGTAGAAAGTCATCTTGGTTGGGAGGCTATTTTCAGAGTAGACCTGCGCACAGTATCACAGACTTATGAAGATCTCTGTGTTGTGACAATAAGGAAAATATGTGAAAATGAGTATCCTTCAATAAGGAGTTGATTATGTAATTTAATAAATGCCAATTCAGTATTCTACTATATAACTGTTAAATGGTGAGGGACATTAAGTGATGTTTTACAATACTTGATGGAGGAATAGAAACTAGTTTTAGTATCAGATACATCACATGAGTCCTTTTTGTGGCACAATGGAACTCACAGAAATAATATAAAACCTGCCTTTAAAACAACAACAAAAAATCCTTAAATCAGGTGTGTTATCTCATACATGCAGTACGTGAGAGGTAAAAGCAAGACATTTGCACCGAGTTAGAGGCTAACGCACTTCATAATGAGTTCATGGTGAGTGTGGGCTAAGGAGTTACACCCTTGATAGGCAGATATGCCTCCAAAAAAGCACTCTAAAAAGCATAAACATTTTAAAGCCTGGCACTAAATCTGACATCTATAATATTTTATAATATGGAATGTAATAAAATTGTATATAGTTTGAGAAAAGTGATGTAATAAAGAATTGTCATAACATTTCTCATCAAGCATGATATAAAATTGGTTGACTTTAGAAGTAATATAATTTATATGTGATCCTTTCTATATTTTATAAAATATTTTATAACAAAATTACTATTAATAATGCAGAAATCTCCCTGTAAGGATAAAGTATACCACATATTAACTATAGGAGTTCTGACAAAAATAATATCTTCATATCAAAAGATTGGAAAGCCATGAAAATATGATACGTTCATGCATAGAAATGCTATAATGAGACCTAGTAATATACACAATTCATATTCAGTAATAATGGATACCAGCCCAAAGGGAAGGAGACCAACACAGAGAAAGAAAAATCAACTCCTACCAAATCAGAGTGCCAGAGCCTCAGAGGCCCCCAACACCTCAGCACTGAAGCAGACCAAAAATGAATACAACATGGCTAAGGAAAATTTTGCAGAAGAGGGGGCGGAAAGAATGTCAGAGTCCCATGTTGGGTCATGATATGCAGAGACATTTATCCTACCAATAACTGTGGGCTAACTCCACAATGCATGACCCATTTACATCAACAAGGAGGGGCCATTGGGAAGGGGTAGGTTATGGATGAGCCTAAACAATGGTACCAAACTGCCTGTATTTGCTGAAAAGAAAACTAATAAACTAAGTTAAAAACATAATAATATAGTAAATATAGTAAAACCTAAAGCTATGCAACTGATACAGGGATATCAGAGTGTATACTAGAAAAATAACCAGAATTATGATGAGAATCCTTATTCATACAGAATGCTAGTGAAATCTCCTACAATAGCACAAGACATCAAGAACAGTGAAAATTCCCAATATTTTGATAGGCATGTAAAAAGTGAAAGGATATTGTATGGCATAGCACAATTATGTGAAATTTTTAAACCTTCCCTCTCTGTGGATGTATCTGTATCAAGCTGACCTCTCCTAATAAGGCAAGGAGTTATGTCATAGGAAAATACAGATGTGGACTGTGGTGGTTTGATTCAGGTGTTCTCCCATAAACTTAGGCGTGCTGAATGCTAGGTTCCTAGCTGATGGAGATTTGGGAATTAACACCTTCTGGAGGCAGTGTATTGTTGGGGGTGGACTTATGGGTCCAGTTAACCAGTTTCTCCTTGCCAGTGGTTGGCACATTCTCCTGTTGCTATGATCCACCTTATGTTGTCCAGGGGGTAATATCCACCCTCTGCTCATGCTATCGTTATTCCCGGCCATAATGGAGCTTCTCCTTGAGCCTGCAAGCCAGAATAAACCTCTTTGTTTCCACAAGCTGCTCTTGGTTGGGTGATTTCTACCAGCAATAGGAACCTGCCTACAACATGGGCCTTCAGAACTATCTAGTCCCAATTTTTCATTCTTTGAAAAATGTAGGGTTGCTTTAAAAACGTTTTTAGTATTTCTTTTTGCTCCTCCACCATAGATGACAGAATGTTGATGGGTTCAACATATTGCAGATCTTGTGTAGGTAATGACAGAGGCTTTGGGGTCATAAATGCAATGTCCACTGACATCAAGGAAGAAGAAGGACTTATTGGAATGTAGAAAGTGTTCAGTGAAAGAGGATAGAGAGGGGAAATAAAACAAGATAATGGGAGGAGATTATGACCAAAATAAAACGTACAGGTTTACACATTTTCAATAGAAGTTTAAATAAAGAAGTCTGAAAAGGAAGGAGAGGAATAAGAATAGACAATTGAAGTCAAAATACATTGTACACATTTATGAAAATGTCAAAAAAAAATTTAAAATATAAATGTAGACTCAAAGACCACTGGGGAGAAAAAAACGTTTTAGTGAGAAGTAGAGAGAGAGAGAGAGAAACAGAGAAAGAGTGAGAATTGGCATGCCAGGGACTCAGCCACTGAAACCAAACTCTAGTTGCTTGTGCCACCTACTGGGTATGTGCAGCCTTGAGCATGCCTCACTTTTTTGTGTCTGGCTAACATAGGATCCGGAGAGTGGAGCATGGGACTTTAGGCTTCGCAGGCAAGTGCTTTAACAACTAAGCCATCTCTCCATCCTTGAAAGTTTTTTTTTTAATTTTTCATATTTTCATATATACATCCAATGAATTTTGATCCCACTCTACCAAATTGTCCTCCCTCTTTGCTCACCTCTTCCTTCTAAAGCCCTGCTTCCCATTAGAGTGCCCTATCCTACTTTGACACATTTCTTTTTCTGTTTGTTTCCTTGCTTGTTTGCTTGCTTGCTTTGATCAAGTGAGTTAAATTTGGGTGGCTTGCATGATCATGGATGGGAGGATATTTATTAAAGAATGGACAACCCTAAAGGACATGACTCCTACTGTCCCAGAAATTATGCATTGCCACCATTTATTGTGGTAGATGTGGAATTTCTTGGACGTCTCCCCTATCTGTGATAAAATAATGATGGGCTCAATCTTGTCCAGGAACCCACATTTGCTGTGATTTCATGAGTGTAGCTGACTTGACATAAGCAAAAGATAGTATTTCTGCTCTCCACCTCCCATATTACTCTTCTTATATTCTTTCTGCTCCAACTTCCACAAAGCATCCAGACTCTTGGGAGGAGAGTGTGGTGGCTCATGCCTTTAATCCCAGCACTTGGGAGGCAGAGGTAGGAGGATTGCCATGATTTGAGGCCAGCCTGAGTCTACATAGTGAATTCCAGGTCAGTCTGGTCTAAAGCAAAATTCTACTACAATAAAACAAAAAATAAGCATGCAGAGTCTCAGAAGATGTGGTTTAGATGTCGTGTAAAGTTATGAACACATACTATTGAACAGCTGTGTCTCTGGATTATCTTCTGACCTATCCATAAAGGTATATCTGTGTTCAAGGCCCTAAGCAGTACCAATTTAGGAAAATACCATTGATATTTAGAAGATAGTTGACAGGCTGCTCAATTAGGATAACCACAGTATTGTCCCCCTCCGACATACATACCTATGTCTCTTGCCAGGGACTTTTGTCCAGAGTTACAGTATCAAGCACTATTTCCTTCCTGTAGAACAGACATCAAATCTCATACCTCTCATACTATTATTATACCAATGGACACATCTTTCCTTGCAGGCCAGTTGTACAGTACACAATGCCTTTAATTGGATAGGATTATGGATAAATTTGCTCCTTCAGTAGCTTGCATAACACCTTCTAGCAGGAAGAAAGCTAGCAGTTTGGAGGGTGTTTCCAGCTTCACTCCACATTGGTTTATTTTTATTTTTTCTTGTAGCCAGAGCATGTTGTGTCTTAAGCAACAGGGATTTACCTACTACTTTTGGTGAGTAACCAAGAGGAATGGGAATAGCCAATTTTGTTTCAGGTACTTCTGTGGCTTCCCTGACCAAGATCTCATGGGGAGATATCTCATCACTGGCACTGGAATAAAAAAACAATGTTAGTTGTTGAAATAAATGACTGCAAGATCAAAATGTAAATGGGGTGAATTAAGAATTATATGCAGTTGGCTCGAAAGATGGTTCAGTGGTTTAATCACTTATCTCCAAAGCCTAATGACCCAGGTTCAATTGCACAATGCCCACATAAATCAAGATGTATAAAGTGGCTTATAAATCTGTTTTGCAGGGGCTGGAGGCCCTGGCATGTCCATATTCTCTCTCTCTCTCCCCCTCTGCTTGCAAATAAATAAGAAAAAATAACATTTTGAAGGGGGGGTGTAGAGATGGCTTAATGGTTAAGGCGCTTGCCTGTGAAACTTAAGGACCAAAGTTTGATTCCCCAGTACCCAATTAAAGCCAGATGCATACAGTGGCACATGCATCTGGAGTTTGTTTGTTTTCTTTCAGTGGCTGGAGGCCCTGGCATACACATTCTCTCCCACTCCCTCTTTGCCTCTCTATCTTTCTTTTTCCTATCTACCTCTTTCTCTATCTCACATAAATAAATAACTAAATATAAACAAATATTTTATTTAAAAAATAAGTGTGGTATAAAAAGGTAAGTATGGTGGGGCCATTATTAAGGTACGTTAGCACTCAAAATACTATATTAATAACTCTAAGAAATGTTTGAATTTATATTCTATCAAACTATTGTGTTTAAATGGCAATTAATTATTGAAAAGGTCATTGCATGGCATCAGCTACATGCATTGTAACAAATAGTGGATTGTAGTTATGATAATATAGCCAAATCAAATAAACTCTTAAAAGGCTTTGCAAATTATGTTTGCTTAGATACATGTACTACATTCTGAAGAGTATAATCAGCACAATCAAAGTATTATTGGCTGCATATTTGATAATATGACTTCCAGTTCTTGTTGTATATAGCTCTTATTCCTAACAAAATGATCATTTATTAAGTGTATTTCAACCAGAGCCATATGCACTGGTTGTAGTTAAAACAGTGAGAAAATATAATCATTCAATATGTCTTCTAACACAGCTTGTCTCTAAGTTTAACAGCAATACTTATTAATACCAACACAATGAGGCTTGCAAAAACATCCAGAATGTCTGTTATGCTTAAGCTACCATTACATGATAAGTTAGAGAGACAATGAAAGTAAAAAAAAAAATCATTCATTAAAATGTAATTATGATCATTATTATGGTATGAGGATGTACTCACAACAACAGATACTGTACAGGCTATTTAAAAAGGATAAATAGGGGCTAGAGAGATGGCTTAGGGGTTAAGGCACATGTCTGTGAAACCAAAGGATCTAAGCTCATTTCTCCAGGTCCCACATAAGCCAGATGCACATGGTTGTGCATGCATCTGGAGTTCATTTGCAGTGGCTAAAGCCCCTGGAGTGTTCCTTCTCTCTCTCTCTCTCTCTCTCTCTCTGTCTCTCTGTATCTCTCTCTCTCCCTTTCTGCCTCTAATAAATAAATAAAAACAAATCTTTTAAAAAAAAAAAGAAAACAGAGAAATAGGATGACACATGTCTGAGCATTTACAGACCATAAGTCTAAAATGAAGAAACATCAATAAACAAGTACATATTAGTACTATAAGAGGTAATCAACGTCTACTAGATTTTGGCATTTTACTACAGTGATACATAGTCACTAGTAAAACATTATTAAAATATGCCCATAATCTTGATATATTACTTGGTAATTTATGTATATCCAATAGGCTACTCTTAATTAGTCTTTGCTGCATGTTAAAAATAAAAATTATAAAAAAATCTCCCAACTAAAACACGTCCAGTCCCAAATGGATTCAATGATGAATTTTACGAGACTTTCATTGAAGAACTAACACCAATGCTTCTTAAACTTTTCCATAAAATAGAAAATGAAGGGATCCTACCAAATTACTTCTACAAAGGAAGCATCACCTTGATGCTAAAACCAGACAAAGATAGATCAAAAAAAAAATTACAGACCAATCTCCTTCATGAACATAGATCCAAAAATCCTCAAGAAAATATAAGAATATATCAGAAAGATCTTTCACCCCAACCAAGTAGGCTTTATTCCAGAGATGCAGGAATGGTTCAATATATGCAAATCAATAAATGTAATACATGATATAAATTGGTTGAAGGACAAAGATCATATGATCATCTCATCTCAAATGCAGAAAAAGCATTTGACAAAATCCAGCATCCCTTCATGATAAAAGTCTTACAGAGACTGGGAATAGAAGGAACACATTTAAACATAATAAAGGCTATTTATGACAAACCTACAGCCAACTTAACATTAAATGGAGAAAAACTTGAACTTTTCCACTAAAATCATGAATAAGACAATGGTGACTGTTGTCCCTACTTTTATTAAATATAGTACTTGAAGTCTTAGCCATATCAACAAGGCAAGAGACACACATCAAAGGGATACAAAATGGAAAGGAAGAGAGCAAGTTATCATAATTTGCAGATGATATGATTCTATATATAAAGGACCCTAAAGACTCTACCAGCAAACTATCAGAGCTAATAAACACCTATAGTCATGTAGCAGAATACAAAATAAACACACAGAAATCTGTAGCCATCCTACAGGCTAACAATAAACACACAGAGGATGAAATCAGAGAATCATTCCCATTCACAATTCCATCAAAAATATAATAATAAACCTAACCAAGGAAGTGAAAGATCTCTACAATTAATATGTTCAAACACTAAAGCAGGAAATTGCAGAAAACACTAGGAAATGGAAAGACATTCCTTGTTCTTGGATTGGAAGGATCAATATTGTGAAAATGGCAATCTAACCAAAAGCAATCTACATATTTAATGCAATCCTCATCAAAATTCCAATGGCATTCTTCATGGAAATAGAAAAAAAAAAATCCAACAACTCATTTGGAAGCACAAAAACCCTTGAATATCTAAAAAAAATTTGAGAAATAAAAATAAGACTGTTGGTAACACTATATCTAATTTTAACCTATATTAAAGAGCCATAGTAACAATACAGCATGGCACTGGCACAAAAATAGACACGTAGATCAATGGAACAGAATAGAGGACCCAGATGTAAGTCCGGGTAGCTATAGCCACTTGATCTTCGACAAAAATGCAAAATTACTCATTGGAAAAAGGACAGCCTCTTCAGCAAATGGTGCTGGGAAAATTAGATATGTATCTCTAGAATACTGAAAATAGATTCTTCTCTCTCGCCATGCACAAGAATTAAGTCCAAATGAATCAAAGACCTTAATATCAGACCTGAAACTCTAAAACTGCTAGTGGAAAAAAGTAGGGCAAACCCTTCAACATATTGGCAAAGACTTTCTGAACATAACCCCAATTGCTCAGTAAATAAATCCATGTATCAAGCACTGGGACCTCATGAAATTACAAAGCTTTTGTATGGCAAAGGACACTGTGAATAGAGCAAAGAATGGGAGAAAATCTTTGCAAGGTATACATCTGATAGAGGATTAATATCTAGGATAGACAAAGAATGCAAAAAATTAAATAATAAGAAATCAAACAAGCCAATTAAAAAAATGGGCTATGGAACTAAATAGAGAGTTCTCAAAAGAAGAAATATAGATGACATATAAACAACTAAAAAATGTTCCACATCCCTACTCATCAGGAAAATGCAGATTAACACTACGTTGAGATTCTGTCTCACTGCTGTTAGATTGGCTACCATTATGAAAACAAACGACCATAAATGCTAGCAAGGATGTGGAAAAAGAGGAATTTTTCTACACTGTTGGTGTGAATGCAATCTGGATATGCCATTGTAGAAATCAGTGTGGAGGTTACTGAGATAGCTAAAATATAGATCTACCATATGACCCAGCTATACCACTCCTAGGCTATATCTGAAGGACTCATCTCACTACCTTAGAGATACTTTCTCAACCCTGTTTATTGCCGCTATGTTTACAGTAGCTAGGATATGGACCAGCTTAGAAGTCCCTCAACTGATTAGTGGATAATGAAGATGTGGCATATTTACACAATGTTATAAATAAAAAGGAAACATTTATTGCTTGAAAGTGATATTTTCAGGTGCAATGGCCTCAGAGTTTGTTCATAAGGTGTGCATACATTACATACATGGTATACAAATATAACTAGATATTTTTCACATTTAATGTCTTAATTTGGTCTAAACTGAAATTCTTAGTAAATCATGCCTACCACACATATTTAGGTAATCTATAACTTTAAAAACTGCTAGCTGTTCTGAAAGTTTCTTTCTTTCAAGCTATTCAAACACAAATCTACTTTCATCCAATAAAAAAAAAAAAAACAGTTAAAGGACTGATTTTTTTTTTCAAAAACAAATGTATCTCCAAAGGGAACATATTTCTCAAAACTAAAATTAGGTCACATAGCTTGAAATGCAAGTAAATAATTCAAAATCAGGACTGTTGCAGCAAAGCTAGGACATGACACCTGCTTTCACTCAGTGAAAATAACTGTTGTGTAAAGTATTTCTCCCTCAAAATCATTGCTCGGCACACAGTGAACAAGGAAAAAGGGACTGAATAGTTGTTTGGATCACAATACCCCAAGAGTCTATCTCCATTCCTGACACACTGTAGAAATTTAATTTATGTTGCAGGGATCAATGGAGTGTGTGTGTGTGTGTGTGAGAGAGAGAGAGAAAGAGAATGTTATATTTTGATCACACTGAGACCCCAAATAAAAAGGCATTATATAAAGCAAATATGTATCTGGAAAACATAGTACAGTAGCTGATTAAATATATGCGATCTTCCATTTACTTTAAGGAAGCAATAAAATTTTCGAAGCAGTTATTTAACAAGATAAGTACTTTTTGTGATTTCAAAATGGAATTCAAAGGACGCTAATTTGTTCCAATGTTAATCTAATGCAATGCACCTTCAATGTTCTGAAAGATCCCCTGTGCAACTTGATTATGTCTCAGGAAAAATGAAGTAATAGCTAAAGATGCAGATCCATCACATAATATAAAACTGATCATAAGTAGAACATTCATTATTCTCAACAGTCAGTGAAATAAATATTACCCATACTAATGCAGGTAGAGGTCATATCAGGATTAGGCAATCTATGAAATAGGCATGTTCATTTATTCATTCACATAGTCAACATTCGGAATCAACAATGTCATAGGCACTCTGGAATCTTTAATCTTATTTGATCACATTTCCCACCAGCACCTTTTCCCTTGCAGGGCTAGTAGTATGTTGCTCAGTTCTAATTTTTAATTTTTTTATTTATTTATTGAGAGCAACAGACAGAGAGAAACAGGCAGAGAGAGAGAAAGAGAGAGAGAATGGGTGCGCCAGGGCATCCAGCCACTGCAAATGAACTCCAGACATGTGTACCCTCTTATGCATCTGACTAACATGGGTCTTGGGGAATCAAGCCTCGAACCAGGGTCCTTAGGCTTCATAGGCTAGTGCTTAACCGCTAAACCATTTCTCCAGCCCATTGCTCAGTTCTTTCTAACCCAAGAGAATTATAATTAGAATGTCCCTTCAAACTAAGAGATTTACTGTTGCATGTTCTGCCCACCTAGGAATTATTGATCATTTAATAAAGGTCCTTGGAAATTAGAAAGCAAAATGCCCACTGAAGTGAATATTTTTAAAAGGATTCAAATTAGGAGGTTCAAGTAGGAAAAAAATGATTCATTTCATTAGGGTTGAAGGGCCTGGAAGGTAGCCATGTCTTTGGTATTACTATTAGAAAGCAAGTAGGTTTGAGAAACATTGCCCACAGCCATATATATTACAAGTTATATAAGGTTCCAGAAATAAACTAGATAGAAACTAAGGCAAGGAAACTAGAGGTGAACAGTGTGAATGGACTCCCTGTTAATAGCAAGGAAAGGGAGAGATAGAGGAATCCAGACTCCTCATGTATAATTGCTCCTCATAGGAGGTCATTACATCTTTGTTAGAGCAAGAAAGCAGTTCCTTCAGCTTTTGTCTTTCTTTATTCAGCCATTTCACATATCTTAACTGAGCAATAAATAAGTTCATGTCTGTCAAGATAACAAAACTGATTTGATTTATCATGTTTAATAGTCATATAAAATAATTCTAGGGCTGAACAGATGTCTTAGTGCTTAAGGCACTTGCTTGCAAAGTCAAAGAACCCAAGTTTGATTCACTAGGACCCACATAAACCATATGCAGAAGGTGCCACATGCATTTGGAGTTTTTTTTTTTTGCAGGACTGGAGGTCCTGTGGCAAACATTTATGTCTCTCACTCTCTATCTGCTTCTCTCTCTCTTATAAGTAAATAAAATCATTTTTAAAAACCCTAATTTCATTTTTTTGACATTCCTTTCTTGTTTCACTACATCAAACACATGGGAATGATTCTGGTGTGTGTGGTTTAATTTTAAGGAGCAAGGAATAAACTCACTATCACAAACATTTAAAAGTATAATTTATCTTTGGAACTCTTCATTAGGCCATCATACCCATATAGTTACAAATGTTGTTATTTCAACTGGTAGAGATTGTTCTCTACAGGAATTAAAACACTATTGAATATAAAGTATTTCAGTTAGAATAAAAGGTTTTTTTTTTTTTTTAGTTATAACAGAACATGTCAGAAGACAAAAATCGAGAAAAAGTAATCAAATCACTTACAATTCTCATCCTGGGGAAAGTGAATCAATTTAACACTATACTCAGAATACTATAAAGCTTGTTTGGGAAGGCAGAGGAAAATAAATAAATAGCAGTGCAGAGCTACTGGTTTCAATCATATTTTGTATTAAATTGGGCAGGTAGAGAAAACAGTTCAGTAACTTCAGTGCTCCTTCTACTGAACAATGCCCACATACCAACTGAGGACCTGCAGGATGACCCAAATTCTGGTACAGTACCTCTGGTGCAAAGTAAGTTATTGGAAGAAGACATCCTGAATTTCTGTTGCCAAAATGAATTTCCTTGCTGACCAGATTTGTTCAGCCTCTGTGCTTTGTTCATGCAGATTCTCCTCTTCTTTAATCAATTTAGCCCAGACATTTCTGCAGAATGATTCTTATAACAACACTGCCCAGCTGGACTAGAAAGACAGACATCTTTGTCATCATATTTCCTTGGTAGACAGCATAGTAGTCATTTGGGGAAAACAGATAAATTTCAACATAATTGTTAAGTAACAACAGGGATTTTGGATGCTCAACAGGAAAATTGTGAAAGCAAAAGAGATTAGTAAATGCCCAGTAAACATTGGCCCTAAGAGCTCTACTCTCAAATGGGTTCTATTATGGCAAAAATATTAGAAAATATTTTATAATTTTGATTCTGTTTTGACACAAAAGCACAGCTAGCACAAACTCCCTTTTCCTGATATGATCTAGGGAGGTCCACTCAGATGATATGTTCATTATAATTTCAAGGCTTAATTTTTCATCTTCATTTACTTGCTAATACTTTTTTTTCCAGTTTTTAATTAGGCACCTGTTAAGAACTTGAAAAACAATAATAACTATAATGCTTGAGTAAATGAACCAATGTGGGCATATTAGGAGGCTAAGGCTTTAAATTTCAGGTGGATTTAACCTTAGTAAGTCACTAATCTTTGATGAGAATTGTCAAGATAGGAGCACACTATAAATATTTTAAGGATTTTTAGTTTAATAAGAGTACACATGGAAACTCAACTTCTGTAGTTTAGTTGTTTTAAGTTCCCTCTGAGGGTGAATCCCTCTGAGGGATTTTAATCTTATCAACCAGCATATATCATAATGGCATGACTAGTAAAGAGAAGTAGAATTAGTCCCATTCTTTAAGGTTTATGGATCTGTTTTATAAAGCTTATATAGGGTGATAGAGGTTTGAATCAATGCCCTCTGTAAACTCATGTATTTTGAATGTTCAGTCCCCCACTGGTGGTAAATTGGAAAAAGGAGACTTAAAGGAAATGTGTTGTTGGAGGTAGGCTTTGGGATGTTAAAGCCAACTCCCCCTTGCCAGAGTTCAGCTCACTCTCGAGCTACTTTTTACCACCTGCTGTGGCAAGGAGATGATGCCCAGCCTCTGATTCTGCCATGCTTTCCCCTCCCACTATAAATCTTCCCTTGAGACACCAAGGCAAAATAAACTCTTTACTCCCATCAATTGCTTTTGTTTGGGTATTTTATCTCAGCTATGGCAACAATGTTCTGTAAGCTGTTTGTCTGTCTGTCTATCTATCTATCTATCTATATCCTTTTTTGAGAATAAATCATTTATAGAGTTCAAGTAATTTGCCCCAGTTTATTATAGCAAGTTTTAAAGCTCTGGTAGGGACTTAGTTATTTTGATTCCATCCTATGTTATGGTTTAATTAGACTATGTTTTTTCCTTAATTTAGTACAAATAAAATTCTTGCTATATTGTGAATAATTTCAGTATCTAAATAAAATGAGGCATAAAATTACAGCTGCAGACTAAAGGAAGAATCTGATTGTTTCCCCCTAAGTTACAGATCAAGCTAGGTTTCCTCTTAGCTTTGCTTTAAGCCAACAGCTCTATTTTTAAGGAACTAACATGTATTCTAATTGTCTACTCATAGAAATCACAAAGCTTTGGTGGAACAACAATTGTATTTATTGAAATTATATTTATTCAAAGTACCAGAAACTATGCAAGGCTAGGAGATATATGAAGACTGACAGTCTTCTCTTTGTTTTGTCAATTTGTTTATGACATTCTTTGTATCACCAATGAAAGCCTTGCTTCCACTTAACCACTTTGGTAAATGGAATGACTGTTCACTGTACTTACAAAGGTTTATGTTCTAGATGTGAGGCATGTATGGAAGTATAAGATTAAAGTAACACCAAAGTGTTTACAATGGTGACATAAAAAAAAAATCAGTGAAAAGAAAAAGATTCTCTACTTGCCCCTGGGAAATATTTTATACTTTTCTGTCCATTCCATATTAGTAGAAATATCTTAAAGTCATACCCTTTCCATCCTCAGAATTCTGTTTACTTAATTTCTCTGTGCCTCACCTAAGCACTCTCCAAGACCACCTTTTATTTCCAGCTATGAAACTCACTCAATTATTGTTTTAGACATTCAGACCCATATTTTTAGTGATAATAATCTAGTTATACCCCTTCTCATTCCTGCTCCATCTATCCTTATCTTTAACTTGTCACATTCTCTATTATATTACAATAAATTTCTGCCCCAGTTTATCTTAACAGTGAGCCTGGAATAAAGGAACACTTAAGAGATAGTTTTCTTAATCAATGAACTACCATTTTGTTCAACATAATAGTAAGGACCAACTTTTGTGAGTTTTTCCTGATTGTGGATTATCTGTCAAAATGTTCAAGTTTCCTCATTTAATCTTCTTAACCACCATGACAAAGAATGAATAGTATGATTATCATCATGTAAAGCAAACACAGAGAAGTTAAGTAACCAAATTCCTGATATGGCACAAGTTCAGTTCCATGTCTGTTTTACTACAAGTCTCGTGACTACATTAGAATGTTGTGGCCCACAGTATATATACTGAATGTCTCTAAGTGAACAATAATATGATGATCCATTGCTCATTTCTGAAAGAAGAACTCCATGCAGGAGAAATAAAGGTACCCAGTGCATGATGCATTTATTGTCTATAGCTATATATGATCCATATAGAAGGTGGGAGATAAAAAAAAAAATGAATGAGAAAGCATTATAGAAGAGGTGAGTGCATTCAAAGTACACTATAAGCTTGTATGGGGATATCATCAGTAAATCATGTTTTCAGGAATTTTACATGGAATTATTTTTAAAAGATGGCATGGGGCTTGAGAGATTTCTCAGTATTTAAAGACACTTGTTTGCAAAAGCCTGCCCACCCAGGGTTCAATTATATAGCATCCAAGTGCAGCTAGACACAAAGTGACACATATAGCCATGGTTTGAACACACCTACAATGATAGGAGGAGAAGCCAGAGAAATCTGAACTTCACAGGCCACACTCATTTGCAACTGCAAGAGATTTCTGTGGCTAAAACAAAGTGGAGGAACACAGAAAACTCTCATATCCACACTCACATTGCATCCACACTTTCATACACACAGGCACAAGCACAAATAAGTAAACATTTTTTAATAAAAATGAAGAAGGATAAGTTACTGGATACCTATCACTAAAAAAATGAAAGAAATTACCACATTGAATGCACATAGAACAACTGTACAATAGTAATAGCTTACTTTTTCTTTGTTTAGCCTCATAAGTTGTTTATTATTAATAGTTTTGAGATAGCATCTACTATGTAGAACAGCTATCCATCCACCTCGTTCTTCTCCTACCTCTGCTTCCTGAGTGTTGGATTATAGGTATGTGGATTGAAATGTATGCCTAAAGGTTAAGTAAAAGAGACATGCCATTACAAGAAATACATGTTTTTATGCTATAAATATGGCTTAGCAGTTAAGCGCTTGCCTGTGAAGCCTAAGGACCCCGGTTTGAGGCTCGATTCCCCAGGTCCCACGTTAGCCAGATGCACAAGGGGGCGCACGCGTCTGGAGTTCGTTTGCAGAGGCTGGAAGCCCTGGCGTGCCCATTTTCTCTCTCTTTCTCTTTCTCTTTCTGTGTGTCTCTTTCTCTCTGTCACACTCAAATAAATAAATAAAAATGAACAAAAATATTTAAAAAAATATTTAATTCAAGATGCAAATTTTATATACCACATGAACAAAATCACTGCCAGATAAAGAAGTAGTTTTAGTAAAATTTAGCCCTCAATATACAGCTGAATTATATTTCCTTTCTCTTGAAAAGTTATACTAATTAGAGAAAATCAGAAATCAATTTGCAATAAGTTAATTTATGTACCCAATGAATTTATCTGATAGCAAGAATAAGTAAAAGTTTCACTTGCTCCATAGGCAGGACAGTATATATTAAAAATTGCTGGATTTTTTTTTCAATTAAGTACTGTTAGTTTTAGGTACTATTAAAAACAGACTGTACTTGTGCTGATAAGGGGTTTTATGTATATTTGTGTATATGTATGTACTTGACCTTAAGTTGGACCTAGGCACAGAGCAATAAATAAAATTTAGAAACAATAGAATACTTTACATAAAAACAAACTATGTCATTCATTTTTTTTCATTTTTTATCATAATATTTTTCAAACAAGTTTTGTTTGTTTTGTTTCTCTTCCCTTTCCTCCATCCCTTTCCCCCTTGTACCCTCCCCTCCTACTCCTTTCCACTCTTATATTACTTGCTTCTTTTGCTTCATTTGTTCTCCCTCACCTTTATTGCCTCCCCCCATCATGGTCACTTAATTTAATTTCATAGATTATTTATTTATTCATTAATTCATTCATTTATAAAGAGAGAGAGAGAGAGAGAGAGAGAGAGAGAGAGAGAGAGATTAGAGAGACAAAGAATGGATGCACCAGGGTCTCCAGCCACTGCAATCAAACTCCACACACATGCTCCACTTTGTACCTCTGGCTTTACATAGATACTGGGGAATTGAATCCGGGTCATTAAGACTTTGTAGGCGAGTGTATTAATGGCTGAGCCATCTCTACAGTCCTCTCCTATCTCAGTTCATATCATATATATACATATATACATATATACATATATACATATATACATATATACATATATACATATATACATATATGCATATATACATATACATATACATATACATATACATATACATATACATATACATATACATATACATATACATATACATATACATATATATATATATATATATATATATATATATCCTCAGTTTCCCTTAGTCAAGTATCTTTTAGCAATAAAATTCATCGTTCTTCTTGGCCATGTTTTCTTTTTGACATTTTCTTTTCCACATTCTTCCAAAAGCCAGACATATGCACCAGCAGTTTCCCCATATCCAGAATGTCTACTGGACTGGTAAATTATTTTCATCAAACCAATCCACAAATCAGTGAGATTGACGTTGTTTTTCAGTAAGTTGTTAACACACTCAGTAAGGTTTGAACTATTTCTTTCATGGGGTATCCTGGGCCATCATCACAGAAGCATTTCTTATCGAGTTATGCTCCTGTACATCTTTGGAAGCACAATAGCCTAGAAGAGAGCAGGAAGAGGGGCTAACACCTTAGCTCTCCTCCACAGAGCAGCACCATCTGCTGGGGAAGTGCGATAACTAGGAAAGTATAGAAGAGTGTGGGCCTGTGTGGGCCAGTGTGATATTGTGTGGGCCAGTGTAGACTACTTCAGGTGTGAATTTACGGCTAGTTTAGTGCCACAGAGGCCAATTCATTGTGGGTAAGCAGTGGCGAGCATGTGCACGCTCTAGAACTGACACCCACTCTTGAATCTTTTTTTCACATTCCCTCCCACTTCTGTGACATTTGGGGATATGGGAATAATCTCATTAGTCACTAACTTCAGGAAATGTTCTATTTCAAATGATCTCTGCTCTTTATAAAGTACCACATTTAGTAAATAAAAAAATAAGATCCTTAGTATAATCAGTATACTTAATATGAGTGTACTTCATGTAATACTTGGGACATACTCCTAAAAATGTCCTTATTCTTATGTGGGTATCCTATATTTTATCTGACAACCAGTTTATTAAGTAAGAGTCTAGTAACAGACTCCCAAATGTATCATCTTCAAGAAAATTCGAATTTCGTTGGCTGCATTGCCTTGCAATTTCCATGCTCTGATTGTCAGCCAGCATGCACAGCCCAAAGATTGCATTTATAGTACAGATTTGGGAAGTGAGATAATATAACCTGTGCTTTAGCAGAGCCCAAGTATCGTTTAAAATTTTCATTTTGCTAACTTGGCCATGTCCATTTCAGTGAACCAAATCTACATTTTATTCTAAAACTAAATGTCTTCCTAACAAAAGTAGGTACATATTCATGCTATACAACTTTACTTCCTTGAATAAAACTACAGGGAGACATTGCTTGCAAAATATACATAGTTCTGCTTTTCTCTTGCACATGGAAGATCTGTGTGAATAATGTGGTTCACCTCTCTATGGCAATAATATGGAGTCATGGCAACGAGACTGACCAGTGCAGTTCTCTGAATTCGAGAAAAATTTCAATTCGTTTTCTTGATTTGGCTCTGGGTCAGGGCAGAACTGTGCTTATAGGTGATGAGATTGAACTGAGAAGGAAATTATCAGAGAAGAAAATACATCCTTGAGGATGTATTCATGGGATGCAATAGGAATACTGGGGGACAGCAAAGACTACTACTGATAGCACTTGTAATATTAATCCTTAGGAAAAACTGGGCAAATGCATAACTATTGAATCATGTTAGAGGAGATAATAAAAAAAAAATCAGTAAAGCTAAAATAAACATGTAGTCATAGGTTACCAATCAAGCCAACGATACCTTTCCATTTCAGGTCACTTTAAATAATCATTTTCCTTGAATCAGCAATGCAGTCTTTCATAATATTTCCCCAAATAACACTATTCACATAGATATAATGTAGAAACTGAAAGGATTTTTCTTTGTGCTCAAATGTTTTAATACATAAATTTGGGGTCACAGTTACAATACAAAACTCAAGTTGTTCCATACAGGTTATACTTTGGTTCTAAAAGTTATTTACATGTGAATGGATTTGATTTATTGTCTTTTCTACTTTCATACAAGAAACAGGAAAGATGGTTATAATTATGCATAATTTACAATGACCAAACATTTTAATATGTAAAACCATATTTTCTGGGATAGTGTATCTGTGGCTAGAACACAGAATAGGATCCAGGGTTATGTCAAGCTCCAAAGTGATATGTATGTGAATGAATTCTCAAGCTCATTAATCATTTTTGTACTTGAAGTGCTAAACTGCTAATGTTACACTGAAAGTGAAAATGAAGTAATTAAGGAATTTAATAGCTTCAGCCCTTTGAGGGAAAACAACTTGATAATACTTTTTTAGGATGTTATATAAATTGGATTTTTTGTTAAATTACAGAAAAAGGTTCATCTGTTCTATAGTTTTGAAAGACACAAATCACAAATCATTTGATGTTATTTGTGTATGAGATCAATAGACTGATGTATGAAGGCATTTTTCTAAATCCTCACAATAGTAAAACAAAGTCATTGTTAACATAAATTCAAACACACCTGAAAAATTCTAATCTTTTTCCTTTTAAAGATCCACAAATGGTATGATGTAATGGACAATTTTTGTTGCTTTGTTCCCAATTCAGCACAGATAGATTTTTTTTCTTTCATAAAATATATTACCGGTAACTTGAAAAATGAAACAAAAAGACATAGAAAATGCAATCCCATTTTTAAATTACTGGATTCAAGTATTATAATGTTATTCGGTGTGGTTTCCATAAACGATTTTAACTGGCTACTCTGCATTACCCACCCCCATCCCCAGTGAATAATTATGTGAGGCTTTTCAGCCTCTAAACTGACACCAGCACATTTATTGGCTACATGCAGGGTAGCTGTAAACTAATGGCTTCTTTCAGGAGATTTTATCTGGTGGCAACTTCTACTGCCTTTAGTGAGGATTATGACTGTTCCTAGAAGGCAGTAAGAACTGTTGTGAATACCTATCTTTTATAAAAACATTTACCTATTTATTTAAGACAGAGAGTGTGAGGGGAATATGGGCACACTGGAGCCTCTAGCCACTGCAAACAAACTCCAGAAGCATGTACCACCATATACATCTGGCTTATGTAGGTTCTGGGGAGTCAAACATGGGTCCTTAGGTTTTGGAGGTTAAGTACCTTAAATTCTAAGCCATTTCTCCAGCTCAATATCTTTTGCTCAGTCTCTTTCACTGGATTTTTGTTACTTTGGTTACATAAATCCTTTTTATATTTTTTATTTTCCTTATCATTTTCATCCATTCTCTTTCTTTTTTCTCTTTTCCATTTCCATTGATATGCAGTTGAAAGACCAAGACCTGTTTCAACTGTGGCACTACCATGTTTTGACTCTGAGAAAATGAGTTGTTCAATCCTGCTAAGTTAGGATTCTGTACGACAGGATCATTTCATTGTAAAATGGCAGCTTTACTATTCTGTACATAATATTAAAGTGATTCAAAACTAAGATTAAAGGGTACTTGTGAAATTCTGCTCACTCCCCCACCCTCTTCATCTCCCAGGTTTCTCAATCTCTCTCTCTCTCTCTCTCTCTCTCTCTCTCTCTCTCTCTCTCTCTCTCTCTCTCTGTGTGTGTGTGTGCACGTTTGATAATAATCAAGAGATAATATTATAATGGTGACTTATGCACTGTTTAAGTTAATGTATTAACAGTTTTTTCTAGAGATTTAAAACTTAACTCTCCACAGAAAATTAATTAAATAAATAAAGCCATTCAGCCAGACAAACTGCAGAGAACATTGCAACTTGTCTCTAGAGCTTCTGGTCACCAAAATCATACCACAATTCTAGCTGTCACCAACTCTGTAAAATGCTTTCTCCAAAAGAGTTCTCACATTTGCTTATTTTATTCTGTACCCTAGCCACTACCTCAACACTTTTCAGAGATTTTTGAAACCAATTCCCCTGTATCTTTCCACAAATCTATGCCATTGATAGTTTTCAACTTGCAGAAGGCTCTTTCTAAAATAATAAAAACTGCAAGTGGGTGTCCTGCACGAATTCTTCCCTAGGGCTTCACTCAGGGTGACCTATGGAGCAAGTTCAGAAGAAAAAGATTTTAAAATATCAGCTTGTCACACTTCTTAAATAATTAAACCATATCCAATCTAGTTGGAAAATAAAGTTGCTTCTAGAGACCTAGGCCATATAAATTGTATGTAAATCCCTTACCAAGCTCTGCCTTTCAACCAGCATCTAAATGGTTATCAGCTGATATAGCAGAGAAGAGTGGCCTTCCCTTAGCAGAGTTGTCCTTGTAGGCCAGTGTCCTAGTATGAGCAGTTGGAAAATATTTAGAATTTTTCTCCTGCTTAGAAATTACTCACAATCTCTTTTACTGAGTTTTCGGCATTTGCTACATATATGCAGGGTCAGGCATGTAGCACAATGTGATTAAAACATGAAGCAGATATTTGAAGATAGGTTCAGGCTTGCTATTCAGTGAACTCGAGGGCAAAGGAGTAACAGCTAACAGAACTGCAGAATAGAGAATGTTCTATGATCATCAGAATGCTTCATTCTACTACACAAACTGAATATTACATGAGAATTGGTTTTCTTTGATCATCACAAACCCATTCTATTTTGTATACTATTTCTCTTATTAATTATTACAGTTTCATACTTTAGAAATTATCTCTTTATATTCTATATCCCAGTACTATTTTTGTAAGAAGCTGAATAATTTATATTTCAACACAGCATTATAATTTCTCAATATTTCACTTATTTATTTGAGAGAGAAAAAGAATATGGGCACTTCACGGCCTCTTGCCACTGCAAACGGACTTCAGATACATGTGCCACCCTGTACATCTGGCTTAAGTAGGGAATGGGGAACTAAGCCTAGGTTCTTAGGCTTTGCAGCTAAATACCTTAACCATGAAGCCATATCTCCAGCCCAGCATTATAATTTTTTTCTTATTTTTTTAATCTTATTTGATTTTTTTTCTCAATTTTTAAAAACATTTTCCATGATTATAAAAAATATCCCATGGTAATACCCTCTATCCCCCACTTTTCCCCTTTGAAATTCCATTCTCCATCATATCCCCTCCCCATCTCAATAAGTCTCTTTTATTTTGATGTCGTGATCTTTCCCTCCCCTTATGATGGTCTTGTGTAGGTAGTGTCAGGCACTATGAGGTCATAGATATCGAGGCCATATAATTTTTAAGAAGCATACATTTTGAAGTTTTTTTTATTGATATTGATTTAGTATAAAACATATGATTAAGGCTTCTAAATAATCCATGCATTAATCAATAGTACCTAATATAATAATTTCCCACTATACAAAAATATTTAGATTCAAACTTGACCACAATCCTTAATAAATTTAACACCATATAATCATCAATGCACACTTATATGTGCTTTTATAATTAGCTTGACTTTTATAGAAATGTTTTCTATTGTCTAATGAAACAGTAGTTACCCTCAACTGAGTTTTATTTTCATGCATCAATTTCATATTTATCTTGAACATGCATATGGGACTAAATATAATTAGGTAGAATGCTGTCAAAATGCTAACATTTTTATTTCATTTTAATAACTCACTTGCCTTTGTCAATTGAATTTTATTTCTATATACCAAATGCATATATTACTTAAGATCTAGATGGCTAGTTTTCCTATAAGAAAGAAGACATACCAACATGGATCTGGAACTAGCCTAGACCTGGAAATTATTATAAATCACAACATCATTTTGGTAGTACAGAATATTTAGGATGAATAGAGGCCAAAGTGGACATTTAGGCCTGGCACATCTTTGAGTTATAAATATTATTATAGCTTCCTCTACTTTCTTACCAGCCTCTTTTTATCAAAACTACTTTAAAATTTTACTTGAAATACTTTCTTTTTAACTGGCCTTATTGACTATGTCCATGTTTTCCATTCCCAGGGTAATAAATTTCTTTATATTTTTTGTAACTTTTCTTTAATATAAGCTTTGCTCAAATAGTTAAGATTACCCTACATCGTTCCTAACAACTGTTCCATTATGATTAAATCTCTTCCTAATGACTTCATTCCCAAAGTAATAGCTATGAAATGCTCCATTTTTCTGAACAACCATCTTTTTTGAAATGTACATATTTAGTGTTCTGTATGTTGTTTCAAAATTTGAAGACTTTAAAATAAACTAACTTGAATTTGAATATTTTATATCTAATATTCCATACCTTACATTATGCACTGTAAGACTGTCATTTAATAAAGAACTTGATTTGGGAGGCTGGAGAGATGGCTCAGTTGTCTAAAGCACTTCCTTGCAATGCATGCTGACCCAGGTTCAATTTCCCAATACCCAAGGAAGGCCAGATGGACAAAGTGGCACATGCATCTGGAGTTTGTTTACATTAGCAAGAAATCAGAGTGTGCCCCTACTCACTCTCTTTAATAAGTAAATACTTAAAATACTTGATTTTTCAACTTTAGGGAATAATTCCATGGTCATGAGAAAAAAATTATATTCTTAATTTTTATCTCAGCATCTATTATCATTTTTCTTAGGTTGGAGTAAGCAACAAAGAAAAATTGGTAGTAAATAGATAGTATATGCATTATAAAACCAAAATACAAACAGCTTTGCTTTTTTAATTTTTTTTAAATTTGTTTATTTATTTGAGAGAAACAGACACAGAGAGAGAAAGAGACAGATAGAGAAAGAAAGAGAATGGGTGTTCCAGGGTCTGCAGCCACTGCAAACTAACTCCAGATGCGTGGGCCCCCTTGTGCATCTGGCTAACGTGGGTCCTGGGGAATTGAGCTTCAAACGGGGTTCTCAGGCTTCACAGGCAAGTGCTTAACCACTAAGCCATCTCTCCAGCCCTACTTTTGTTTTGAGAAGGAAATCTAAAGAATTCTAAGACATTTGTGACTTATTATGCTAGACATGACATGAACAAATTGAAACAACTATAGTTTATTAAGCTTAGAAGTACCCTCATAACTCTATGAGCAGATGCATGCACATGCACAGACACCCATCATCATCGTTATCATCTTTATTATCATTATCATCCTTACTGTTTTAAATATGGAGTTTTCACAGGTGAAGTGCTATGGAATGATTCCCTCCCACTCAAATATGAAAAATCCATGCTAAAACAAGGCATGTAGGAATATGTCACTTTTCTTCCTTTTTCCATCACCTAAAACTCATAGTATTAAAAAGTATTATTGTTTGTATGATTTAAGGCAAATTCTTGAATATCATTCAGGAAATTCTGGTCTATTGCAAACAGTATTGGACCTAGAAATCTATGTTTAACCAAACATCTAAGATGATTTGGAACCAAGGTACAAAGATTATTTTCTTATATTTTTCTAAAAAAATGTTTTCTTCTATGGCTACTAAATAGCTTTGTGCTTTTTTAATACATTAATATATCTGTACAAAACTATAAGTCAGGTAAACATAGTTTAAGACCATATGTTTAGTACTGAGAAAATTATTCAATGAGAGAGCATTGCCTAGTATATACTAGACCCTTGGTTCAATGCATAGTACTGCAAAAAAACAAAGCAAAATAAGTAGTTAAATTGTAAAATAGAGTTTATGCTTAAATGTACTTGGGGATGGTAGGACAAATTTGAGAGACATTTGAGAAACAGGAATTTATTCATGTAACCGACACTACTGTACCTCTTACTCTGTATCAAACCATTTGCTTAATGCTGGACATACAAAGATACAACACAACTACTTCACCATCCAAAGAATTCACTGAGTCTTATAAAAGACCAACTGTGATCATTAATTTTGAATGACAACTTGGTGGGATTTAGAACCATCCCTGAAGTAAACCTCTGGGCATGTCTGTGAGAAAGTATCTCGATTATATTAACTGAAGTGGAATAATGCACCCTAAATGTGGATGGCACCATTCAATAGAATGAGGTCACAGACTTAATTTAAAAAGAGAAAGCAAGGGCTGGAGAGATGGCTTAGTGGTTAAGCACTTGCCTGTGAAGCCTAAGGACCCTGGTTCGAGGCTCATTTCCCCAGTATCCACGTTAGCCAGATGCACAAGGGGGCACGTGCGTCTGGAATTCATTTGCAGTGGCTGGAAGCACTGGCATGCCCATTCCTTCTCTATCTGTCTTTCTCTCCCTCTCTCTCTGTCACTTTCAAATAAATAAATAAAAATGAACAAAAATAATTAATAATCTTAAAAAAAAAAGAGAAAGCAAGCCAGGTGTGGTGGTGCACGCCTTGAATCCCAGCACTCAGGATTATGAGGTTGGAGGTTTGCTGTGAGGTCAAGACCAGCCTGGGATAGAGCAAGTCCATACCTTGAAAAAATGAAAAAAGAGAGAGAGATAGAGATTGATCAGGCTCTGACAACCAACCCCCACGCCTGCTTCCTGACTGAAGATGCAATGAGAGAAGCTATGTCATGTCCCGTCACCATGAAATCCACCATGGTGGTTTCACCTTCAAAATGTGATACACAATAAGTTTTTCCTTTCTTAAGAAAAGTAAATGATTCACCAACCTAAGTAAATAAATTAAGACACAGTTGTAGAAAATTTGATAAAAAAATACACAAAATTTATCGTGGCCTTGTTAAAAGCTTACAAATTTTACCATTCCAAACACTGTTTCTATGGTTTTGCTTCCCCCAAATAGCAGAAATTATCATTTTTCTAGTCATTTTCTCCTACATGAAAACATGTCTGTACAATTTTTCTTCTCACCCATGGTCCTGAATTCCAATTTCTTTTTTGTTTTTTTAATTTTTTTATTATTTATTTATTTGAGAGCGACAGACACAGAGAGAAAGACAGATAGAGGGAGAGAGAGAATGGGCGCGCCAGGGCTTCCAGCCTCTGCAAACGAACTCCAGACGCGTGCGCCCCCTTGTGCATCTGGCTAACGTGGGACCTGGGGAACCGAGCCTCGAACCGGGGTCCTTAGGCTTCACAGGCAAGCGCTTAACCGCTAAGCCATCTCTCCAGCCCTGAATTCCAATTTCTTACCTCTCTTGGGTTGTTTATCTTATTCTTATGTATGTGCTTGAAAATTCAAATTTCCAACTGCATGATCAAGGCATAATTTTCATCCTCTTGATTCCTCTACTAGGATCAGCCAACCCCTATACCCATATAACTACTTACTTGATTATTCTGTTTAAGAAAAAAAAATCATTGAAATTTGACATTAAATATAAAAATGTCTACCTACCTATTTCAAATGTCATCATTTAAATTCTCATAGAATTTAATTTTGGTGATGCTCAAAGAATAAATTGGGGGCAAATCATGTAAGCAAAGGTCTCTATACTTCAATTTCACTTAAGCCAAAAGATATGCAACAATATCAAAAGTCAAATTTCAATATCTACTTTTGTAATTATATATAAATATTAGATAAAATACCCAAAATTATAAAGCACTAATTGACTTCTACCTTTAGTAGTTATATAGATCCGAATGTATAAATTCTTTGCATCTAATATCTTTCTTTTACTTAATAAATATTTGCTGCCTACTATATGCAAAACCCTATGCAATTTTGTATGGATATAATTACAAGCAAAGTATGGACATAATATATTCTCTGAGGCATTTATAGTCTGGTAAGTATGGAATATCTTGTCAATAAATTAACAATTGACAATTGTGGTAGTCTGAATAGATGGCCCTCAATATTTCAGGGTTTCATTACTTCGTAGTTTGCATCTGCAGCCACTTGGCTAGAGGTGGTTTCACTGGGTGGATTTTAAGGTGTGGTGGTGGGTTTGACATTTCATTCTAAAGATATGCAAAGTGTGGTGTGCTGTGTGGCTCCTGGCTTTTGGCTTGTGCTTCTCTCTCTCTCTCTTTCCTTGGTAATGTAAAGGCAGGCCAGCTTCTTCTGCCATTCTGGAACTTCCCCTGGATTTGTAAGCTTCAATAAATATCCCTTCCTACATAACTGTGCCTGGTCTGGAAGTTCATCTCAGCAAACCTGAAGCTGTCTGCTACAATAATTGTGCTACATGCTCGCTCGCTTGTTCTATCTATCTATCTATCTATCTATCTATCTATCTATCTATCTATATGTATATGTTATAAGAGGTATTTCTGAGGTGGCTTAAGTAGGACAAGTAGAGAATAATTTAGCAAAGAAGCTCACATTGTGCATAGACTAAAGTGGCTATGACTGAGGTGGAGGCAGAAATAAAATGGTTGGGTATGGTATTGGGTTGGGTATTCAGAAAGTGGTAAGGTGGGTAATAGGAATTGAATGACAGGAACTAGACACTGAGAGGACTAGATGATATACAGACAGATAGGTGAGAGATAGATAGATAGATAGATAGATAGATAGATAGATAGATAGATAGATAGATATCAAAATAATTGCTGGTCCCTGTCTTTCAAGACTCATGGAGAGATAAACAAGCTCTATTTGAAATGCAAACTCAACAGGTTTTGGGCAGCTTTTGAGGCAGCAATAAGGTGAAACAGTGAGAAGAACATGGAGAGATGACACTCCCTGGATTGGAAAAGTCTGAGTTGGATGCTACAGGATGAAAATAACAGGGTAGGAAAGGAAAACAACAAAAGTCTAAGCCAGAAAGTTAAAAAATGCCTGACATTTAGAAACAACAGGATTACTAAATAGCTTGATTTCTTATCCTACAATTTGCTTTTGTGTCTATTTTTTCCTGTACAGTTTTAACAGAATCCTAATTCTACATCATAGCCATATGTCTACTTAAAAAAAAAATAAGGCACTTTTCACATGGTCTAATATTAAACTCTTCTAGGCTTGCCTCTGGCCTTCATCTTCTGACTCTGCTTATTTCCACTCTGATTTTCTTTATCTATCTTTTTATCTCTCCACCCCATCCCACAAATGTTCAGCAGTCGCTGGGTCTTCAGCAGCTCTCATCCACGTGAAATTTGCTGAATTTAAAACTTACAATTTTTTTCTTTCACTTCAGCTCAAATACTAAACATACATGACACTTTGCTTATAAGGCAGAATGTTTAGCATCTCCATAGTTAATTCTTTAAGGGCTTAGCAGGTACTAACAGCCTTCAGCTAACACTTTTTCCAGATGAAACAGATTGTCTTTCTTCTTGATTTGTCTATTCCGATCAGATATAGCATTGCCAAATAAATTCTACTTCAAATATGTGTTTTAATTAAGAAAAAATGTATTTTTCTAATGATCCACATATAAGGATTAGGAAGTGTTTTTGTTCTTTGTGGCTAATAGGAACATCAAAAGAGCTTTTTTCAGAGATTATAATGATGGGTATAATATTAAGACATAGGTCTGTGTCTTATAAACTACATCGTTAGAAGGCCAATTCTTCAGAAATTTGTTTTTCTTTATTTATTATATAGTTACTGTTTTTTACTCCTGGATTTTTCTTTCAGGAAATATATTTCCCTGATTTCATCAGCTCTTCCTTTTCAAGGATGTCTTATATAAGAGTGCCTGTCAGGTTAATTTATCTGGCTTCATTTCATGTAGACCAAGGTCATGAGTTTAATTTCTTTGAAGGCAGTTCAGTGTTTTAAAATGAACTAAATTTGGTTCCAAACAGACCTGATTTTCTATCTCTACTCCCCCCACCCCTTTCCCAGGTCAGAAGAAAAATAGCTCTGTATTTTGTCTGGAATCAAGTCCCATAGACATAGTTTTATTTTGACCCTTATTTCTCCCTAAGGCCCAGGATTAAGGCAATGTTGTGACTTTACTTATATTTTCTACTACAACATATGAAAGTATCTGGATACATTTAAAAAACTCTGTTTTTAATTTTTTATTTATTTGCAAGGAAAGAGAGAGAATATAGGCATTCCAAGACCTCTAGCTGCTGCAAACAAATTCTAGACGCATGTGCCACTTTCTGCATTTAGCTTTATATAGGTACTGGAGAATCAATCCGGGGTTCTTAGGCTTTGCAGGCAAGTTCTTTAACCACTGAGCTATCTTTCCAGCCACCATTTTTTGATTCTTATAAACTTTACTTGTTTCATCTTCAATTAAACACTGTTTAAGAGACTCTCAGGGCCAGAGCCTCAGAAGCTCCCAACACCTCATCACTGAAGCAGACCAAAAATGAACCCAGCATGGCTCAGGGAAAATGTGGAAGAAGGGGCGGAAAGGATGTCAGAGCCACATGTTGGGTCATGATATGCAGAGACATTTACCATACCAATAACTGTGGGCTAACTCCAGAATGCATGACCCATATATCTCAACAAGGAGGGGCCAAGGGGAGGGGGTAGGTCACGTATAAGCCTAATAATGGTACCAAACTGCCTGTATTTGCTGAATAGAAAACGAATTTTAAAAAGGAAAAAAATAAAATAAAAAAAAAAACTCTCAGGAATATTGTAACATCTAAACATGTCAAACACCAAGTACATTGCCTAGTGCAAAATAGTTGTGGAAAAAATAACACATTCTTTCCAAATATGCGTTGATTCTTATATATATCTACAAACAAGATAGACTGGTAAAATCATAAATTACTACAATGTTTTGCAAAAAAAAAAAAAAAACCCTTCACATTCCATGCATAAACATTGTCATCTTCCAAACAGACTGTATCACAATGTATTATCTATGAATCAATATTTTAAAACTATATATCTGAAATAACTATATGTACTTAAGATGAAATATTTAATCTTCCTATAAGGTTTATATGATTATAATACAAGCCACTTAAGAGGTAAGTGTTACTTAGTGTATTTTATAAATAGGCATAGTAACAATTCATAGGTTTATTGATAAAATCTATATAAGAAATAAATATTTTAATAGTGTAGTATACACATTTAATTTCTCCATCAAAATAACTAATATCATTTTTTAAAGAGCTTTGTGTTTATTTTACAGATGAAGTACACCAATTATAGACTTTAGTTTTTAAGAGTATTCACACTGTAAGAGAGAGAGTGGAGGGAAGGAGTGGCAGAGGAAAGAGATGAGTGGATAGAGAAGGTTTCCATTTTTAACTGCCTGGAACTGGCAACTATTAATGCTTGCCTCAGCCTATACCAGCTTAATAACCTTGGAAAAGTCTACCTCAAAGTCCCAAGCCTTCTTAGTCCCTAGGATGATTAAATTCATTACGTAACAAATGACATGCCAAAGCCCAATGTAGTATGACATCCAAATACAGGTACCTCATGAGTTTTCTTGAAGACCTGGTTAATCAAATTACTTTATATCCTTGAGTTTAGATTTAATGTTGTGATAATGAAGATGTCATATTTAAGACTGAATGTGTGCTCAGTTGGCTACAAAATGTTGCTCAGACCTAACTCCTTAACTTTAACACCGTCATGAAATCCAAATCATGTAGAGTCCTATCTCCTCTAGCAATTCCAGAGCAACCATGCATTCATGAATGCATGCATGCTACATATATACATGCAGGCTTGATATAAAGCCTGACCTATCTTGGACGATAAAAATGGAGTTTGCAAAGGCAACCTAACCTATAGAAGGCTTAAAAAAGGAATATGTATTCTTTTTATGCTCTATTGAAATGCCATACTATATTATGTTAAAAAAAAAAAAAACAGATCTTGGCTGGAGAGATGGCTTAACAGTTAAGGTACCTAATAACCCAGGTTCTATTCCTCAGTATCCACATAAACCAGATGCACAAGATGGTACATGCATCTGGAGTTCATTTGCAGTGGCTAAAGGGCCTGGCATGATCATTTTTTTCTCTCTCTCTGCAAATATAAAACTTATATGGCAAAATTAAATTGATACATATAATAAGACTGGCTCAACTTGCACTTAGTGTCCTCTTTTGTGGAATGTGACATACGGCTTTTCTTGGTAGTAATTTAATAAATTGGTATTGTTTCTGGAACAAATACTCATTCAAAGTAGATTTACATTAAAATACTTTTTTTTTTTTCCTATGAAGCATTAACTCTGATATTCAGCCAGGGTTGTGAGTTGTCATACATTTTCTTTCATGTTATTTTTCCCTCTGCTGAAAAGAAAATATTCGTGCCACATTTATACAGCATTTTTACAAAGGCCAAACCATGTTAATGATATGTAAATGGTATCATTTCCTTGGTCAAAATATGCTTTCACACTTCCGTGCCCCCATAATATAGTATGTGGCTATCTTCAGAGATTCATCAGCTGCATCTTCCTGCTGCAGTATGGTGATTGTGGTCCTTCTCAGTACTGCTCTTGAGGTAGAACATAATTAGCACTCCATCAAAAACCACTTTGGAGAACACAAATGTAGTTGGCTTTCCAATCAGACTTTTCCAAAAAGAGCTGCATTATACAGTATAAATAAAATGCTAATTCATTATCGACCATACAGGGAAGTGCATTCACAGAGAAGCTTGGTTGCTTTCCAATATAAAGTATTCAATTAAATCTACCCTCCCTTCATTTTTTTTGTAAGAAAGATGTTCACAAAGTGGTTGGGCAGCACACTTCTCAATATACTCTGTATGTACTATGGGAATTCAGAAGAAAAGATTTCTGTTCTTGTCCACAAGCACTTCACAATGTGGAGGGAAAAAAATAGAAGACACAGGTTCTGTTTCTTAATCATGACTCAATCTGAGAAGCTGCGGTTCCTGAGATTTAAGCATTAAAATCAAGGTTTTAGTAACTTAATGCATTTTTCAACTAATAAACTATGTAAAGTGTTAAAACGGAAGAGCACTGAATTTACTTTTGGTCTGGCTCAGGCACCCAAATTAAAACTTATCAGAATGCTGATGCACTTCAAAATAAGTGTTCAGAAGTGCTCTTATATGGGAATTTTAAAGGGTATAGGAAGCAAAAACCTTTTCAGGGTACATGTAAGGTATAATTCTGTCCAAAAGGTATAGGGAACATAAGAGGGCATCTTAAGGTTCCTGTTAATCTTATAACTCCACATGCAAAAAATATTAACATTGTAAGGGAGCCAAGTTATTTTGGATAATCTCATTAAAAAGTAATTTTAAACCGAAATTATCAGGGTCTAGGCCTACTGCAACCTCCTGTGGCCTGGGGCTCTTAGCTGTGCCTTAGAGCTCAGGCCTGCTTAAACCTTCAGTGGCCCAGGGCCCTCAACTGTGCCCAATAACCCACAGGAGTGAGGCCACTCCCTCTCCCCACCTGGGGCACCTGGACATCCTGATAAGACATAGGTTTTGGGTTTCCCCTGTGGCCATGTGACCTGTACCCCCACCCTAATCCTGTATGTTAATGAGGTATCAGCTAGTAGCCTTCACACAGCCAATCCTCCTGTGACCTGTACCCCATATCTTTTCCTACCACTACATGAATGCTTATAAGTCCATTCCCCTAACAAATAAATGAGCTATCATATGAAAAAAAAAGTAATTTTAAAAATGGACAATGTAACAAAGTAGAAAATGCTAAACAGAATTCAGAATGAAGATGAAGGCAGATGGTAGACATGGATTACTTATAAAGTATATATTCTTAAATATTAAGGATCTTTGTAATCAAATTTAAATTGATTTTATAACATACTTGATAGAGTCTTGGATTGGTTCAATTTGCTTTCAGCAGAATAATATGTAGCTAGTATTACATATATTTTACAAAATGATCAAATATAATCACATGTTGGTGGCTAAAAGAGGTCTTATGGATTTTCTAGGTCCACGGGTCAACATATTTTTCCTGTAAAGGACTAGTTGGTAAACACTGTGGGATTTATGGAAACTGTAGTCACTGGGACACATATTCCATTTTTTTCAGATGTTCCATGCACAATATATAAACAAACAGGTATCTCTGTATTGTATTTATGGACAATGAAACTTTATTGTTGTATAACTTTCATACATTGTGAAATAATTTATTTTCAAGCTTAAAAAGTGATTAATATACCAAAACCACCTCAGCTTGAAGTTTCTACATGAAAAGGAGGTGATTTGATTTTTATATAGTAGTCATTTTCAGACAACGTTTTTGAATAGCCAATTCTCCTCAAATGAAACTGTACACATAAAACTAGTTAAAATTACGTGTAGTTTGAGCTTTTATTTCCTCTTCTAATGAAATTATATTCATAGAGAAAATCAGAGTAGGATTACATTGACTTCATAGAATTAAGGATAGCTATAGATTTGCTTGCCCAAGGTGCCCTTGGCAATATTGCTGAAAGCAAAATTCCAAAACTGGGACTACCATTCACACCACTCAATTTGCCACTGAAGAAACTGAGGTAAAACCAGTCTGGGAGTCCTTACTGGTAGAACAGTGGCTTTCAACCTGCTGAAATGAGGCAGAAAGGCAGGGTGCTAGAGATGGTACCCCATCAGCCACATGTAGTATGACTGCAAGGAATAAGCAGGCAATCATAAGATCTGGAAGAATAATAGGAGACCTTATGACCATCTTCATTTTAAGTATTAACCACAGTCAAACTAAGGGGTTTTATTTTGGGGAGGTTTATTTGCTTGTTTGGGGGGGTCGCAATGTAGCCCGGGTGACCTGGAGCATACTGTAGGCCTGAGTGACCTCAAACTCATGGCATTCCTCAATCTTTTTATCTAGTTTGGTTTAATTTTGTTTTGTTTGTTTGTTTGTTTGTTTTTAGAAGGAAATCTTACACTGTGTCCCAGTGTGCCCTGAACTCATTCTGTATGCCACACTGGCCTTGAAATTGTGCTAATCCAACCTGCCGTAACCTCTAGAGTGCTCATATTACAGTGTTGAGCCAACAGACCAGGTTTGTTTGGGGTTTTGTTTGTTTATTTTCCTTTTTTTTAAAGAAAAGACCACATTCTGTAGTTCAGACTAGCACTGAAATTATTATGTAGCTCAGGGTGGCCTGAAAATCATGGCAATCCTCCTGCCTCAGCTTCTTGAGTGCTGGAATTACAGGTGTGAGTCACCTTATTCAGGTCCACGTGAAGTTTTAAAAGCCCCATGATTCTTCATGTAGTAGGATAAGTTGTGGTACATCCAGAAAATGAAATTAAATATACTCTCCAGCTTTGGAAAGACAAAAAGGAAATTCAAATGTATGTTAGTCTGTGAAAAAAAAAAAAAGACATTCTTTGAATGCTGCTTACTGTTCAAGTTCAATTTGATATTCTGGAAAAAATGTACAACTTGGAAATTGTAAAAGCAAAGGGTTGTCACAGATTAAGATGGAGTCAAAGGTCAGTGTACTAAGAGTGATACTGTCTTTAAGGGTATATGATATTAAAATTTGGGACTGGAGATATGGTTTAGCTGTTAAGGTGCTTGCTGGCAAAGCCTAATTACCTGGGTGACTGTTCAATTACCTAGTACTCACATAAAGCTGGATGCACAAAGTGACATATGCATCAGTTTGTTTGCAGTGCCTAGAAGCCTTGCTGAGCCCATCTCTCTCTCTCTCTCCTTGCAAATAAATATATATTTTTTTAAAATATTGCCTAGGCTGGATACAGTGGCACACACTTGTAATCCAAGCATTTGCGAGGCTGAGGATAAAAATGGATTGCTGCTTTTTGATTCAGGTCAGCCTGAGATACAATAAGAAAACTTTGTCTCAAGAAACCAACCAAACAAAAAATAACCCAAACTCATTCACCCAAGCATAAGTCCAAACATGAATATGAACATTAGGTAATAATGGTGTATACAATTGCAAAAGAAAGAAAAGATAAAAAGAACAAGAGGCACATGAGGGTGAACTTAATGCCCTAAAGCCCAGATATGAAGCTGACAGGCCCCAGAGTATGATGTCTTTCATAGATTCTGATTTTCACTTTCCGACAACACAGTAATGCCAGCATTGCAAATTTAGGCATAAAATGAATTCTGATTGACGTGATGTATGGTAGTCAAACAAAAGGAAATAATATAGTTGTAGTATGTGTCGAAAAACCATCTCTCATGCTCATACACATCAGAAATACACATAAGACTTGAGGCTAATATTGAATGCTATTCACCTAGTAGTGAAGCATTATACCAGATTCTGGCTCACACTCATGTGATTTCTGGTAGCAAACAGCTGCTCAGTTATCTGCAGGCTCTGGTGCAGCAATATCCCCATGAGAAAGGTATGATTACCCCCATCTGTGATTTTCCCATTATAAACACAACCAAACTTACAGTGAGGTACCAGTTTTCCCTAACACAGTTATTAATAGATTGTGTTGCTGATATTTAAAGATTAAGAATTCCAGAAAGTTCAACTCATTTATGGCTCAAAATAATGCAATAAGTGAGAGCATCGCTGTTGTTATATGTGGCTTGGAATGTGGGGCAAAAGAGTTAGAGTAACCTGCTCAAAGCCTGACATCTAGTATGTATCAGACCAAGAATCTGAACTTGGGTGTGTACTGCAAAAGGTCATAATTTTATCCAGAGATGAGCGACATTAACTCTAAAGTAAAATGATGTTGGAATTGCAAGCTGATTTTGCTGAGTATTCTAGGAAGTTCTCTCTAAGCAGATGATATTTGAAGAATAATTTATTGATGGGAAAGAATAATAAAGAGTCATTTCAGACAGAGGCAACAAGTAAGTACAGGAATGATCCTGGTTTATTTAAGTAGGAGGAAGGGTGATGTAGCTACAATAGAGAGAGTGCAGAATAGTGTGGAATGAATAGAAGTGGACAGGAGATAACAGATAGATTATCTAACATTTTCTGTAGCTATTGAGGATTTACTCTCATTGCAGCAGATGGCTTTGCAAGGATTGGAAGCAGAACCATGAAGGAATAGTTATAACTTTAAATACTTATAAGATATATTTCTCAGGGACTGGAGAGATTGCTTAGTGGTTAAGATGCTTTCATGCAAAGCCTAAGGTCTTGATTCCCCAGTAATCATGTAAGCCAGTTGCATAAGGTGGTGCATGTGTCTGGAGTTCATTTGCAGTGGCCCTGATGTACCCATTCTCTCTGTGTGTTTCTTTCTCTTCTTCTCTCTTACAAATATATATATATATATATATATATATATATATATATATATATATATATATATATACACACACATACATATATAATAATCTTTCTCTTCCACCATGAAACAGTAACTGGTAAATAGTTCTTAATCAAAGCAATAGTAACCTAGATACTTGATCGAAAACCTGTTCCTAAAACATAATCTGTGACCTTACCTAACATGTTTGTCAAAATTCGCCTCAAATTCTTTTCTTGTAGTATCAATTCAAGTAAATTAAATATTCAAACATACTGTTTCAGTCAGCTCCACATTGCTGCACAAAGAACCAAAACAAAAGCAGTTTGTGGTAGGAAATGGGTTTATTTTGGTATTCACACTCAAGAGGAAGCTCCATGATGGCAGGGGAATGGTTCCATGAGCAGAGGGTAGGCATCATCTCCTGGCCAACATCAAATGGACAACAGCAGAAGGGGAATGTGCTAGACACTGGCAAAGGGAAGCTGGCTATAAGACCCAGAAATCCACCCCCAACAATATATCACCTCCAAGAGAATATAGTTCCCAAATTGCCATCAGTGGGAACCTAGCATTCACACCTGAATCAAACCATAATATTCAGCCCCTGGAACCCATAAATTGACAACCGTCCATGATATAAAATGCAATGTGTTCAATCCAACTGTAAAAGTCCTCATAGTTTTTATCAGTTTAAATGATGTTCAAATATCCCTATATTCCAACATTTTTCAATTTTTATTTATTTAATTGAGAGAAAAAGAGAGAGAGAGAATGGGCATACCAGGGCTTCTAGCCACTGCAAACAAACTTCTGGATGCATGTGCCACCTTGTGCATCTGGCTTACATGGCTACTGGCTAATCCAACCTGGATCCTTGGACTTTGCAGACAAGCACCTTAACTGCTAAGCTATCTCTCCAGCCCCTAGTCCAAGATCTTTTAAACTAGCTGTAATACCAAAAATGGACAATGACATAGAATAAACATTTGCACTGCAAGATACAGCATTGGGCATAGCAAAGACATATTCAACCAATATAAGATTTAAAACAAACAGTACGAACATCAAATGCTATAGCTATAAGTCTGACAACTCTAACCAGTGTTAAGTCTCCAAGTCCAGTAATTCTAATCAGTGACAAGTCACTGGAGTTCCAATTCTCCCCCTCCAGCTAGGATACACAAAATTACAGAAAAGTTCATCTGGTGCCTACAGCTATCCTTGCCAGCCATACCATAGCCCTGGCATCTCCATTGTTTGCAAACCCTGTTTTATTCTCATGGCTCCATTAGACTTCCATGCAGGTAATCCAACAAGACTGTTTCACATTGCCTATGCCATTTCCAAAATACAAAACCATGTGACCAATTCAATGACCCTTTATTTCCTGAATTTGTTATATTCTATATTACCAGGTAGACTACAAACTTGTTAATCCAAGTGGAAAAATAAAGCAGACTTTGAAGAATAGGGCACTCTGTCAGCATCCAGGTCCCTTCAAAATAGTCTGCATACTTCCTGATGTCCCAATGCAGATCAACTGGCCCAATCTCAATGGTTGTAATCTCTCAAACAATTGCAGCTGAGCAGACAGCAATTTCAACCCGAAGATTTAATTTCTTTCTGTGCCATATCCCTATGCTCACACCAGTAAATTTCTGTCTAATGCAACCCTGTACAAATTCCCAGGACACAGGCAGGCAGAATACAGTAACCCTCTTAAACAAATTACTTCTAGCCCAGTCCACACACACAAAGTTCTTTCTCACTCTGATAAGTCAAACTTCACAGTCCATAGTTCTGACTGCACTCAGGTCTTCAAACTCTGACCAGAATAATCCATCAAGCTGTACTAGCAGCACTGCAAGGCACCTCTTGGGACAAGATTTCAAATTCTTCCACAATCATCACTCAAATGAATTCCAAAAGGCCAAAAGTCATGCAGTCAGGTTTCTAGCAGTAACAATCCCACTCCTCTGGCACCAATTTTACTGTTTCAGTCAGGCTCACTTTGCTGGCAGAAAACATCCAACTAAGAGCAGCTTGTTGCAGAAAAGGATATATATTTGGCTTGTAGACTCGAGGGGGAGATCCATGATGACAGGGGATAATTTCATGAACAGAGGGTAAACATTGCCTCCTGGCCAACATCAGGTAGACAATAGCAGCAGGAGGGTGTGCCAAACACTAGCAAGGGAAAGCTGGCTATAATACCTATAAGCATGTCCCTAACAATACCCTGCCTTCAGGAAGATCCAATTTCCAAACTGTCACCAGTTGCGGGGGGGGGGGGAGGGCTAGCATTCAGAACACCTAAGTTTATGGGGGATATCTAAATCTAGCCACAACACCCACGTAATAAAATTTGTTCAATGTCAAACAAATCCTGCTTGGCAAAATCTGCCCTAAAATCCTTCAGCCCATGTGCTAAGACAAAACAAAGACCTACACTTTATATGCTATTTTAAAATTACATAAAGACTATATATTCATCCTTCTCCTTAAAACCACAGATACAGAAGCTTAAATTTGTATCATCACTATATTTACAGAACAGACCAAAAGGCAGACAAAAGAACAGTGGGGAAACTCTTGAAGAAGTAGTCAAGAAATATAAGAATAATATGAGTATGAGCAATAGGAAACTACAGAAGTGTTTGGGTTAGAGATATATTTTGCAGTTAAGGTTACCTGAAAACATGTACTTCTTGAATGTTTAGAATTAGGCAATTAAAATAATCAAATGGTATCTAGGACCTACCTAGTGCTGGGTATGGTAGCCCACACCTTTAATCCTAGAACTTTGGAAGCTGAGGTAGGAGGATCACCATGAGTTTGAGGCCAGTCTGGAGCTACAGAAAGAGTTCTAGGTTAGCTTGGGCTGTACTAAGGCACTGCCTTGAAAACTCTCTCTATATACATGTGTATGTGTATGTGTTTGTGTTGCCAACCTTCAATTACAACAATACCAATATATCACATAGTTTATGAATGAGTGTGAAAATAAAAAAGACATAAAATATACTTAATTAAATTTAGTCCCTCAAAACTGTTATCAATGTTCTGTAGTTATAAATTTTCTTTACTTCCAAATAATGGTGACCAGCTTCAGAGAAAATACCTTACAAATTGTGTGTGTGTGTGTGTGTGTGTGTGTGTGTGTGTCTGTCTGTCTGTGTGTGTTATTTATAGAGAGATAGAGAGATAGAGTGATAGATTGATGATAGATAGATAGATAGATAGATAGATAGATAGATAGATAGATAGATGATAGATAGATAGAATGTTTTCATGTGAGTTTTGACTGGGAAGGCACTAAGTGGAGAAACAGGAAGTTAATCAAGTGTGAAAGTGGAGGGATAAGCAAGAATACTGTGTTAGACATGCTAAATTTGAAGGGTTGATTAGTTATCAATTTGAAAAATCAAACAATCATTTGGAATTGTGCTACTGCAGAGATGTCACAGTTGTTCAGTTTAGGATTCAGCCAACTTGGGTAATTTTCAAAGCTACTTGGGAACTAAAGGAAACAAGAACTGAGAGATAAATTTGCTAAAGCCATGTAATGGTAGTTAAATGTTATTTTTATGTTTCAGCAAATGTTATCTTTGGGATATGAAATGAAAAGATCTGAGAATAAAAAATATGGAATGAAAGGAGTAACCATTGGGATTAAACGTAGTGCTGGTGACAAATTGAAATGGCTACTAAGAAATGCTCAAAAGTATTAGTTGTAGGATTTTCTCTTTACATCCATCTTACTTGTGTCTATCCCACACAGGAGAAAATCACCAATTTATCATTTTCAGCAAGCACATGTATATTCAGAATTGCCATAGTGCTCTGCCCTTCAGAAAGGTAAAATACATAGCACATCCCTGAACAACTCTACCATTGAAAACACTTTTTAAAAGATAAATTTTATGCTGTGCTTGCACTGCCATCTTAATTAAACTACAACAATGTATTTGGAGTAAAATGATACAAATAACATAAAGATTCTTACTCATATTTGTTGTGACTAAGTAAAATTGCATGGAAATCAACTTTATAATCACTTCAAGTATAATACAATCACAAATTTTATATTTTGGCCAAGGTGTGCTTTTCTTTTCCCCAATGAAATTTTTTGTATATCCTTGCTCCATCTTGTCTCTACTAGAATATACAAAATGTGGCCTGCTATTGAAAGACCACTTCAATCAGAGAAACCTGCTTTTCAAGGCTTTCTTTTCATGCATTTTGACTGTGACATTTATCTCTGTAATTACTTCAGAACTAACCCTCCTATTTCTAACTCCCTCTTATACCCATAGTTGTTTCAAATTGCACTGCACATGAAAATAATTCCTGTGACATTTTTACCTTCTTGTTGTCAACCTTCAATTACAACAATACCAATATATCACATAGTTTATGAATGAGTGTGAAAATAAAAAAGACATAAAATATATTTAATTAAATTTAGTCCCTCAAAACTGTTGGCAATGTTCTGTAGTTATAAGTTTTCTTCACTTCCAAATAAGAGTGTGACCAATTTCAGAGAAAATACCTTACTAATGATTCTTTAATGCTTGCAAAATTATATTATAGCTTGAAGTTAACAAGAGTACAATGATGACTGCCCTTGGAATTTGCATTTTTTTTTCTTTTTCTGCGTTTAAGAAAATCATGAGCATCAAAGGAAAGTGGAGCTAATTAGTAGTTATTATGCAGGCAGACAAGCTTCTGCTTTCACTGCTTCTCTCATCCAGGGAACCTTAGTCAATTAGAGTCAATTAGCAGATATGTGAACCATTTCTGCTAAGTACAGGGCACTGAATGGGGTATGCACTGAGGAGCATGACCAAGCTGGAGGCCATAAGTAAAATGCATTGTGTCCTTAACAATCAAAATTTTCATCTCCCTTCCAAGTCATGTGAACCCGTAAACAGATCAGGAGAATATGTCTCAACAGGACAGCATGCTCACTAGATGGTTAAGAGCTAAATAGAGGACTACCAAATACAATGGCAAAAATTTGAAAGCTATAATTTCAAACAGGAATAGCTTCTAGTTGGCAAGAAACACAAGATCATTGATCTCCTCAGATCTGAAAAATCTAAAAAGCATAATATAAAAATAAAAATTAGAAGAAAAACTATTTTCTAAATAGGAAAACATATATATCTATCCTTGGAGACAAATTTTCATTGAGTGGATAGTAATAAAATACTACAACCCCCATTTTCTATGATAGGGCATAGAGCTCCATGCATTCTACAGAATGTGAGAATGGCTGACCGAATTTTGTTTTGGTGAGAATGTGTTTGTAGACTCAGGACTAGAGCTGAATGTTTGGCACAACAGATGAATTTTTAGAAGCTTTGTGGGAAAGAGATAAAGAGAAATCAGACAGCTGGAAGCAGAAGAAAAGGATTTCAAAAAGACAAACAGGCAGAAATAAATATATTATTTTTTTATTCAGTGACAGTCATGCAAATCCTCTTCTTGATCTTATTCTAAATATTCAGTGATGTCTACATTTCTTAATAATATGATGTTGGCTTCTATTTAGTAACTTTTAATTAAAATTGTCTTGGGTGGAACAGCAATGTACTTAGCAAAACTCTCAATTTTGTTTAGAGAAACTTATTTTTACAGATGGTAGTGACCACTGAGTTACCCAAAACTCATGAAAGGGCTGAGATGTTTGCCATGATAGACAAGCAATATAAAATCACTAATATCTAGTTTGGCAAATTCTATATTTAAATAAAAATGAGCAACATGTCAATAGTTGTTCATATCTTTGCATTTTATCTGAAATCTCCAAGGCACAATGATATCACTTATTGTTCAATTCCTTTAAGTCCTAGAATGTTTGGATTCTCTCTAATTACTAAAACAGCTTATCTAGTGGGAACTAATAACATTCTAATGGTTCTTGAATTCTCATGAGACAAAAATACTGTGAGCCATGCAATGTCAAATGGACACAATTAGTTGTGTGTCCTGATCCCCTTCATTTCTTTTTTCAGTCTTGTGTACCAACACATAATTTTTCTGTGCTTGTACTAAAAGTTCTTCATTCAGAAGATTGACAGTAGGCACTGAGCCCTGATCACCCTGAGAACCGCAGACATTATTGAAAGTTTGTGTTCCTCACGGCAGCCTATGTACCATGACTGACTAGTTCCTGATTATAAAATGACAATCATATACCTGGATACAAGAGTTTGTCTCAAGGTATTTTATGTTCCAGGATCCTCCATAGGATCAGGCTGGGTCTGCTATTTCACCTAAAATTGAATCCTTGTCTGTCTTTCTCCTCCTTACTATTTTGATTCTCTGATTCCCTATAAGTATTTCCCAAGAGCACTCCCTTAATATATCACTTGCCCTAGAATCCTTGGCTCAGGGTCAGTTTTTGAGAAAAATCAAATCACAGTATAAAATTTAGGCCTACTATTTCATGGATACTTTCATTTCTTGCCTTTATGAACAAATGTGACCAAGCAGCCAATTCAACAGTTGATCTGATTATTTGGAAATTAGCACAGCATATGAGGGTGATTTTTTTTAATTGCAAAATGACTCGAGATACTATTGCTTACAACCTAACTGAAGGTCAGGTAATTGAATTGAAAGCAACATTGGTGAGAGCAATACGATTTCTACTTAAATTCAAATTATACACACTATGGCTAGACTATATTACACAGATAACTTAGTGAAAATAAAAGGACTAATGAATGAACATATAAGCAATGATGCCTTTTATACAAGTCTGAGATTTCTTCTCAACTGAATTACAAACTCTAAATCACTCATTGCTCTCAGAGGGGAAATAGGAAGGAGATTAATCCATAATGAGCACTCATTTAATGCCAAAAAAAAACATATTAAAGTGCTTTATGTGTTTTTCATTCTTTGTATGCACAGTCTTAAGGAAAAATCCCACTTTACAAAGAACAATTGTGAAGGTCAGAATGTTTAAGTAACTCACCCATGATGACTGAGCCAGTAATAATCTGGATGCAAGCCTGTGTCTGTATGATCACCAAAACCATGCTCTACCCACATAAAATGACCTGACATCAGTAGGAAAATATTGACATTATCACACTCTTCATACTGATGTTGTACAACTCACAATTTGACTGAGTCTGGTTCCTGGAGGAGTCTTAATAGTACATTAGATAAATAAGGTTTCCACACCCTTCCCATGCATTTGAGAACATATGGATTCACTTCTTTAGCAGACAATAAAATATTAATGTTGTTAATGATATACCTATGCCCAGTTTATTTTTAGGCTGAAATTTGTAATATAGATATATGTAATTTTTTAGCTCTTCTTTGAATAATGTCAGTTTTATATCCTGTATTGATTATCTAATTGGTCTGAAACAATGTGAGAAAAAAATATATCATTGCACATTTATTTGTATTGTTGCCAAAGGTGTTTGTATTAAGTGCATTAGTAGATACAGTCCCACAGCAGTAAATTTTCAGTCAAAAGCCTTGAAGAGGAGCCTAATATGGAAATAAGGAATGTCTAAAGACCAAGATAAGACAAGATAGGCATTTAACTTGAACAATGAGACATGAGAATGTTCCTGTGAAGTCAAGAGAAGCTTGAATTATGTTGATGGAAGACTGTATTCAATGCAATTAACTATTCATTTTACCCAGCACAATTTTCTGACCAAGAGGATTCACTGTATCTATACTCTTTTGAACGTCCTTTCTTTAGGCTACTGCAGATCTGTAATTCTGTGATGGAACACATTTCCAGAATACACATCAAAAAGTTTTTTTTTTTTTTTAATATTTTTAATTTATTTTGAGAGAGAGAGTGAGAAAGAGAGAATGGCAAATTAGGACCTCTGGCCACTGCAAACAAACTACAAACAAATGTGCCCCTTGTGCATCTGGCTTACATGGGTATTAGGGAATCGAACCTGGGTACTTAGGTTTCACAGGCAAGCAACTTAACCTCTAAGACATCTTTCTATCCCTCAAAAAGTTTTTTTTTTCTCTTATTTTTTAAATTTACAGAAATATATAGAAAATTCTTGCTTAAAATCCTCTGCTTCTCCTGTAGGATTTTGTTTTCTTAAAGGTAAGATATTGTTGGTATGGAAACTCCCCCCAACCTTGAAGTGGGTTAAATAATATAAGTTAAAGAAAATAACTACTAGTTTTGTTCTAAAATATATTCCTAATTCCCATTAAAATCAGCAACAAGACAGGCTTGTCCTCTATCACCTCTGCTTTTCAATATAGTAATGGAAGTCCTTGCTCAAGCAATAAGACAGGAGAAGGAAATAGAAGGGATACAATTTGGAAAGGAAGAAGATAAGTTAGTTCTATTCACTGATGACATGATTGTATATAGAGACCCGAGAGACTCCACCCAAAACTCCTTAAGGTGATTAACTCCTATAGCAAAGTAGCAGGATACAAAATCCATGCACAAAAATTGGTAGCATTTCTATATGCAAATGACAAAGATACAGAGAAAAAAATATGAGACATAGTCCCATTTTCAATAGCAACAAAAAAAATTATACCTTGGAATAATGTTAACCAAGGAAGTGAAAGATCTATAAAACGAAAACATAAAAACACTCAAAAAAAAATATTGAGGAGGACTTGAGAAAATGGAAAGACCTCCCATGCACCTGGATAGGCAGAATTAACATTGTGAAGATGGCAATCCTACCAAAGGCAAAATATAGATTTAACACAACTCCAATTGAAATCCCTAAAGTGTTCTTCACAGAGATAGAAAAAAATGATCTCAAATTTCATATGGAAAGGCAGAAGGCTTCACATATCCAAACATATCCTCAGCAAAAGAAATACCTCTGGTGGCATCACCATACCTGATCTAAAGCTATATTACAAAGCAATAGTAATAAAAACAGCATGGTACTGGCATAAAAACAGGAGTATAGACCAATGGAATAGACTTGAGGACCCGGATTTTGGGTCAAGCAACTATAGCTACTTGATATTTGACAAAGGCCTGAAAAATATAGGCTGGAAAAAAGATAGCATCTTCCACAAATGGTGCTGGACAAACTGGATAACCACATGCAGAAAACTGAAACTTGATCTACACATTTCCCCATACACTACACTCAAATCCAAATGGATCAAAGACGTCAATATAAGACCAGAAACTCGAATACAAATGGAAGAAAATTTAGGAAGTACTTTCCATGATATAGGAATGGAAAAAGACTTCTGGAACAAAATCCCAGTAGCTCATGATCTTAAACAGTCACTCAACCAATGGGATCACATGAAGCTGAAGAGTTTCTTTACAGACAAGCATACAATAAGCAAAGCCAGTAGAATGCCCACAGAGTGGGAGGTAATATTTGTGGGTTATCCAACTGATAGAGGCCAAATCTGTAGAATCTATAAAGAACTCAAAATTCTAAACAGTAAGAAGTCAAACACTCCACTCACAAAATGGGGCAAAGAGCTGAACAGGCAGTTCACAGAGGAAGAAACACAAATGGCAAATGCACACTTAAGAAAATGGTCATCATCCCTAATCATCAGAGAAATGCAAATTAAAACAACTATGAGATTCCACCAATAAGGATACTCCAATAAGGATAGCAAACATCAAAAATTCAAATGAAAATAAATGCTGGCAAGGATGTGGATAAGTAGGAACACTCATCCACTGTTGGTGGGAATGCAGGATGGTACAACCACTTTGGAAAGCAACATGGAGACTCCTGAAAAAGCTGACTATAGAGATACCAACAGACCCAGTTATTCCCTTACTGGGCATCTACCCTAAAACCTTCAAACCACAGGCCAGAGAGATTTGCTCAACCATGTTTGTAGTGGCACAATTCATAATAACTAAGAGCTGGAATCAATCCAGAGGTCCATCACCACAAGAATGGATAATTAAGATGTGGTATATCTACACAATGGAATTCTATACAGCAGTATGAAAAAATGACACAAAGAAATTTGAGGAAAAATGGTTGAGCCTAGAACAGATCATTCTCAGTGAACTTACCCAATCAGAGAAAAAAACATTGTCACATAGTCTCACTCATCTACAGCACCTAACCTGAATCTATCCAAGATACCTTACATACCCAGCAAGCATCTCATGGACTAGACACTAGGATGGAGACAGGGGAGGGCATCAAAAGGGTGGGAAACACTAATCTAGACCCAAATGGCAATGATACCATAAAATTCTACTTCCTAAAAGGCAGACCAAATGGCTGAACCTTCACCAGGCCCTTACAGGAAACACCTAAACCACAAGTCACTGGAGAGTGTAGGATCAAATCTAACCTAAATCTTCTACACCTTCTCTCTCTCTCTCTCTCTCTCTCTCTCTCTCTCTCTCTCTCTCTCTCTCTCTCTCCCTCTCCTTCCTAACTCTTATATATTAGTTATCTTTTTCCTCATTTTCTTAGTGGGCACTGTCCTGTAACTCCCAGTACCAGCATGGGGCTATCATCCACAATGCACTTTTGATCAGAGAAACCTACAAGGTTTCCTAAAAAATTGACAGATTTCTGTCAGTGTACTTGATGACCCACCAAAGATCAGGGGTAAGACCCTATTGCTGAAGACTCCATATGCAGCTGACACTTAAAATGGAATTGCATGGCTGGAGGCCAGGAGAGAGTCAGTCCCCAGACAGTCAGCGTGTCTAGTGCCAGAAGGTGCTACATGGGTGACGAGGGGAAAATGACCAATATCTGTCCAAGCAACTCATCGTCTAACCTACTTAGCAGCAAATAACCTGTTGTGATGCCCACACAAGTGCAATAGTGGCACACAGCCATGATGGGGAACCAATTGCTCTAGATTTGGCTAACTGATACCCTCAGTGGTACGGGACCCATAGCTGGAGCTGGGAAACAAGTCAGAACCATATCCAAACATAAGCCCACCCTCCAATATCAAGCTACCATCAATCATGGGCTACAAGAGGGCTTACACCTATTAAACTCTGTATTAAAAAAGTAAGGGTTATCTCATTTATCCTGTGCTAACTTACTCTCTGTTGGAGATTCTGCTTCTCTTTTTCAGATAGATGCAGATCCTAAGGAGAGAGCCACCCCATTATACCTCAAAAAGGAAACTAAGGAAAATTGGCAAAACAAGCAATGGTGCTGTTTTCCTGATGAACCAGAGACCAGCACAAGGGCGACGGAGACCAAAAGGGAGAAAAATCGACTCCTACCAAATCAGAGAGCCAGAGCCTCAGAGGCCCCCAACAACGCATCACTGAAGCAGACCAAAAATGAACCCAACATGGCTCAGGGAAATTTTGCAGAAGAGGGGGCGGAAAGAATGTCAGAGCCACATGTTAGGTCATGATATGCAGAGACATTTTTCTTACCAATAACTGTGGGCTAACTCCACAATGCACAACCCATTTACATCAACAAGGAGGGGCCATTGTGGAGGGGGTAGGTCAAGGATGAGCCTAATAATGGTACCAAACTGCCTGTATTTGCTGAATAGAAAACTAATAAAAAATTTAAAAAATATATATATATATATGAATATATTATGTATATATATATATGCATATATATAATGAGAGTTGTGCTTATTAATCTCTAAACTAATTATTTTCCTATCAATATGACCTTAATGTACATTTTAAAAATAATATGGCTTAAGTAATAACGATTTAAAATAATGGCCTCTGGGTGAAAACAAAGCTGAGGAGAATGCCATAGAAATTATCATTCACCTAAATTTGATCAAAATGATCCCAGAGGCTAAATATCTACTGTCCATCACCTCATATTCACAAATAGCTCAAAATAAATTTATCCAGGCAAACATGAAACAGTTTTTTTTTTTTTAAACAAACATCCAGATTATTTTCCAGCATGCCATAAATGTCTCAGTGAAGTTCTCAGATGGTGCATGCAAAGTCCTTGGGCTCCACTTCACACTGACAGCTTACAGTCCTTTAGCACCTCCCCCCGTCTGCTTTCTAGGGGATGGGGTAGAGAGCACATATTAACTAGGTATATGCATACAATGTGTGTGTGTGTGTGTGTGTGTGTGTGTGTGTGTGTGTGTGTGTGTGTATAATAATTATAAGTTAATACTATAGAACTTTACTGCATTACTGTAAGTTTGTTACATATCTAGTTGGACATGGAAAATGTATCTTGTGGCCTTTTCACTGATACAGGGTTTCATGTATTCTAGGCAGGCCTCAAACTCTCTCTCTCTGTGGTGGAGGCTATCTTAAACTCTTCATCCTCCTACCTCTTTTATGCTGGGATGACAAGCATGCACCACCACACCTAGTTTTTCTGAGATTTTTTTTAAGTAAGATTGAATTTGCAATCAGTTCTTCGGTAATATTTAAGAGGAAATTGCTTTTAGCAAAAAAATCACCATTTAGACAATGGTATAATCATAGTAGGAAAAGAAAGACATCTTCAGTGTAGGAGAGGAGAAATATAGAATATATTTGTTTGTTTTTAATACTGCCTAATTTAACCTTAATTAGCAGTACCTTACCTATAATCTACTCCATACATGTTTTCAAGAGAACTTCTTCAAAATTTACAATAAGTGGCTGGAGAGATGGCTCAAAATTTAAGGCACTCGCCTGCAAAGCCTAATGACCTAGGTTCGATTCCCCAGTACCCATGTAAAGCCAGATGTATAAAGTGGTGCATTTATTTGCAGTTCGTTTGCAGCAGCTAGAGGCCCTGATGCACCCATTTTCCCCTCTCTCTCTCTTTTTCTCTCTCTCCCTCTCTCTCTCCATATATATATATATATATATATATATATATATATATTACTCCATATATATATATATATATATATATATATGTATGTATGTATGTATGTATGTATAGATAGATAGATAGAGATAGAGATAGAGATATCCCTCTCTGCTTGCAAATATATATATATATATATATATATATATATATATGTATGTATATATACATATATATATATAAAATTTTATAAGAAGATCTTAGTCTTGTGTTCATGACTATAATCCTAACAACTGAGTGCTTGAGACAATAATTACAAATTCCAGAGCACTCTAGGCTGCTTAGCAAGTTCTATGCCTGCCTGGGTTATGGAGTCAGACCCTAACTCAAAACAAAATGAACAACAAACAAAAATTAATAAAAATGTATAATAAGATGTTTTTATGCAATGAGGATTTATTGATTTACATTTGTTTAGGTCAAAAGTTTTTAACCTAGGTCTTGCTGGACTAAAATCAAGGTTCCAACAGTACTTTATTCGTTATAAATGTGCTACAGTCAAATTGGTTTCATTGCTTTATCCAGCTTCTAGTAATCATACACATCACTTCACTTACAGCCTCCTTTCTCTCTTTCCTTCCCCTCATTTAAAAGGTTTTATTACATATTAATTATGCATATGGGTTTCATTTTAACATATTCATACATATAAGAAATGTATTTAGAGCAAATTTACACCAACCCTCACCACCACTACCCTCATTGTTGCCCCCCTTCCACTCCTCTGTTACTTATCTTGTGATAGGACTTTTGTCCTATATTGAATATCTTCATGCAGTGAGTTACTATGTAGCTCATCCTATTCTTTTAAAAAATATTTAAATCTTTCTTATATGTGAACAATCTATCCTGATTATAATCCCTTCCCACCAACCTCTGTTGCTATCTTCTGCTTTTTAACATACCTCTGATAAATTGTGTAGAGTGTTCATAATTCTCAGACTTTCTTGATAATAGGAGTAGTGAATATTCATATATATATACATTAGAAGCATATAAATTATATTACTATGCATGTTATTATATAGTATGTTGAGGAAAATCTTGGAAAATGAGGCTCACATAGAAATATTTTAGCCCAGACAATCCATCTGTGCTCTCTCATTTATCCCTTCTTCCTATTTTTAACATGGCCACAATGTGTTTATCAATCCAATTAAAACTATGAGGCTGAAAACTAGATACAAGTTATGGTGGAGCAAAAATCCAAACGGATCTCAGGTTTGGTAGGTGATGAGTATCCTCAGGGCCTAGCTCCTTCACCCTTGTACTGATATCAGATTCACTAAGAAAGCAACATTCCTCCCCATAACTGACTACTGCCCATATAATGCATGACCTACAATCCCCAAGGGGCTGATCTGCATCCCCAACAAGGAACGTCTCTTCAGAAAAGGGGCAGGAAATAGGGAAAGGATGGTACCAACATATGTTGTTTATATACTAAAAATGTCCATATCTAGTAAAAAGAAATTTTTTAAAAAATCCAAATGGGCCAAGGAATCTTGTATGTAATCATTTATACTGATGGACTATTTCTGTATTCCTTTTGCTTGAGGAGATAGAGAAAGGGAAGCCTTTATGGTGCTAAAGTATTATTAGTTGAAGAGAAAAGACACTGCTGACTCCCTTAGAAAATCTACAATGCAATCGGGGAAGTAATGCAAAGAGGGAAAAATATATATATATATATACACATACATACATATATATATATATATATATATATATATATATATATATATATATACATGCATATATATATATACATGCATACATATATATATATATGCACACATATATATACATAATCCAAACTAATACATACCAAATTAAGTATATGTTAAGTTAGAAGATGCTAACCTCCATAATAGCTTTCAGACTCTGTGTTTAATTATGCTGCAGAATATTTATAACAGATAATTAATAAATATTAGCAATAAATTAATGAAAATCTTAGTAAGTTCACATAAAATTACTCAGTTATTTTTTTTCCTTTCTAGAGAAATTTTGAAAAAATAGAGTTGACATGTCCATTAAAGAAAAGGGTGGCATCCCATGGATTTTACATCTACCTACAAGCAATATAATTGAGTTGCAACATTAAAAATTGGCTTTAACTTTATATGTACTTCACTTTAGTAGTGGTCCCAGCATTGCTCACTTCAAGGAAGCATGCCAGTTTGAAGATATTTAAATCCCTTTGGCTACTGTGCATGCATTGTGCACACATTTTCCTAACACAATTCATTTACTGCACTTTGTAGCAGGCATTTATTTATTTATCAGACACCATCTGAATACTTTTTTTAATGTTATTAGCTCCCTTATACTCCAGCTACTGATGTAGCAAATATCTTTTTATAGAGGTAGCCTACAAGTGCTTCTCCTCAGATATATTATCTTTTTCTTTCCTTCTCTGCCATCACTGGTGGGGCACATTCAGGTGGCCCCAGTCAAATAGTTGAAGGCATCAGAGGGTGAGCAAAGTGAAGTACAGTCTGAGATCAATGGAGGACAGATTTAATGATGGGCAGAGCTAATAAGTATGCATAGAAGTTAAGTCATGAGTGTATCCTATAGAGCTTCTCAGGAGGCTTCTGATGGGATTAAATCTCCTTCAATGGCACACCTTTCCTTCCATCTGTTTCTCTCCTATCTCTTGTATCTTCCTTCTTCTTAGACTGCTCTTCTTCAAATAAATTTGCATCTCAACTCATCTCATCCTTGATTATCACACAATCTATGCTAAAATCCCACTTATTCTCTTGAATGTAAGCTGTAGAAAAGATGGCAATATGTTTTGCTGCCTTACTATTAGCAGAGTAGTTATTTAATGACACTTTGTCAATAAATTTATTGATATAAGCACCTATGAAATCTGTAATATTTCCATGTGTATTCATTTTAGAAATATCTTGACATTTAAAAGTCATTTTATAATGTACCTTCTATGTATCCTAAAACCACTCACTCCAAGCCTAGTAGAAACTATCTTCATCAACACTTATTTTTATCTCACTTTAAATTCATAGAACAAATGAGCTGTAGTACATGAATGGGAAAACTGAACTGGGAAATGATTAAGAATCATGAAAAGGGGGGGGGAGTAGTGAATTAGAAATAGAGACTGAGGAAGGATGCTGTGTTAGATTCAGCGGAAGAAAGTCAGAGGCTTTCCCAGCTGCAATTTGAATCCATGGAAAAGATAGTAACAAAAAGGCTCACAAATCTGTGCATTATCTTCATTGCTTTTTAACCCAGCTCTAAGGCAGAGTTATGTTTTCTTTTATGATGATGAAATAAGTCTTTGGGAAAAAACGAAACTGATCAGAACTGCCTTAGCTGTACTATTGAGGAAGTAATCCCAGAAAGAGAATGATAAAGGGTGAATTAGATCTTAGAGAAAGGAAATAGATACTATCAGGGTAGAAAGCAAGAAGAAACAGAAACAAAAACAAATCCAAGATTAGCCAAGGGATGATAACAAATGAAGCCAACAGTAGATCCATCACTAACTGCAAGTCAGCCTGGAGAAGCAAAAAGCAGTATATCTCGAAATTTGCTTTTATGACTATCACTCCAGATTATTTTATTTTCATTGTAATTTTGTTAATCCATGTAATAATAATTTTTCTTAGAATTAACAAGCTGAGTTTTATCTATTGTTTAACACATCACATAACTGAAAAAATCTAAGAGGCAATTTGCTGAGGAGAACCAAGATTATGTATAATGCTGAAATACTAATTTGCCAATGCTGCTCAAACCTGCCACATGTTGAATAGAATGTCTGTGAAGAAAACACTTTAGCCAGTTTGATGCCTCACTTAACCATGCATGCCTGTCATTAAAGGACCACCAGGCAGTGTCCCAGTACTTTTTGTAATGGGATAAAGATGAGTTTTATCTCAGAAAAGTGAACACATACTTAGCCCTTGAATGCTACAGTGCAGGGTTCCTGTGTGCCCTCAGTAATTCTAAGAATTAGTTCTGAGCTATTACAACTGATAGCATTAAACATATTTAACGCTTCTACCTCCACTCTCCTCCCTATGTAGATAATCACCAAGTCCTAGACATGATGCAGGAAAATAAATATATTTTTCTCTGTGTACTTAAGGTATAGGTGTGTATTTTAACATAGTTTATAGTTCATGATGACTACATGCATATCTTAGGCAGACTATGCCTTTGATGAATATGGCAGTGATGGCATGCAGTAAGTTCTTTTACTGTTTAGCTCTTGGCTCAAACACTTCCAGTGATGACCAATCTACAAGCCACATGGAAATAGATTTACCTCCTTTAGTTGCAGTAAATTTCCTATCACTGTAATTTTCAAGTGTGATCATACTACAAAATCAAAATGGATCATTTAAGCCACAAACCCCATTCTCTTATACTAAGGCAAAGTCAAGAAACAAAGGTACACACCCTTTATGTCCAATTTCTCCTTTCAGCAATATTAATTCAGCTGCTATCCTTTTCAGGGTACAATGCAAGGTACATTCATGATATAAAATTATTGAATGTGTGTTATGAAAGAATGTGTTTTCATTGGCAAAATCAACTCACCTCAAGCATAACAGACTTGCTGTTTAGTAAATTTGTGTAGACATTTTGATTTTGTAAAATGAGAATAGGTATTATTTAATATTTTTGTTGTTCTTTCCCTAGGATAGAGTGGCCCCAAAGCAAGCTAACTAGCAAAAATCTCAAAATTTCTCTAATAAGTTATGTAGTAAGAATTTTAAAGTGATTGGAATGATTTCTATACCAGATAATATAAGGTTAATGGGCAAAACTTACAGATAGGAGGGAAAAATTAGGAGGAAATTTTATAGGAGAAAATAAATTAAAGAAAAACTTTAGAATTTGTGTCTGCTTGCATAGCTATGAATTCAGAGGGGAAGATATGATCTGTGCCCCATATCAAGGTATTCATTTTTTCCAAATATGGTGCAAAGTAATATAGCACATCACGTTTTTACTGCAATTGTATGTATTTGACTTGGAATTGATTTAACATAATGAAAAACATTACTACCAATACTTAAAATAGGGCTGGAGAGATGGCTTAATATTTAAGGCTCTTGCCTGCAAAGCCTATGGACCCAGGTTCGAGTCCTCAGTACCCACATAAGCCAGATTTACAAGACAACACATGCATCTTCTGGAGTTATTTTGCAGTGTCAAGACGCTCTGCCCAGCATGCACATTATCTCTATGTACCTGCCTTTCTCTCTTCCTCTCTCTCTCTCTGAGTGAATTAAACAAATTAATTAGTTCATTAAATTAAATCAAAACACTTAGAAGAGTAAAAAATGTTTCATTTATGAACTTCAAGTGGTCATCTCAAGACTCATCTGCATCAGACTTCAACAGGTTTTATTCTAGTGAACACTCATAACACCTAATAAAACTTTCTGTGGTGTAATTTTCTTCATAAGTATGATCGATCAATATTTCCTGAATATTAAAACAGGTATTCCCTGGAAGGAAATTATTTGTGGCAGACACATCACAGGAGAAGCTTAAGCACATGCACGAGATGCCAGAAAGAAAGAAAGAAAGAAAGAAAGAAAGAAAGAAAGAAAGAAAGAAAGAAAGAAAGAAAGAAAGAAAGAAAGAAAGAGAAGAAAGGAAAAGAAAAGAAAGAGCCAATTCTTTATCCCTGCCTGTTTCCACACCCTTTGCAATGCATTTTTTCACTTGCTTTCATAGTTAACTTTCCTTCTCCTTGAAAGTAACTGACTTGCGTCTTACTTTAGGCAGTGATTTTCACAAGTCAGGGTATACTAGTTCTTCGTCAAAGTCTCAAGAAACCCCACATGTTCCTTTCCTCTCTCTCTCTCTCTCTCTCTCTCTCTCTCTCTCTCTCTCTCTCTCTCTCTCTCTCTCTCTCTCTCTCTCTCTCTCTCTCTCTCTCTCTCTCTCTCAAGTGCTCTCTCTTCCTCCTACCCATGTGAATACTGGACAAACAAGGTCAAGATAACCTGCTGGGTGATAAGAGACATGTGCCATAGCTGATAGACAGCCAATTCCCAGATATGTGAGTGAAACCACCTTAGATCAATCACCCCCAGCCAACCCATAGATTAACAGACAAACTCTACTGTAATCAGGTTAACTTAGCCAATTTAGAACTGGTGAGCTCAGTGTTTAATCCATGACATTGTGTAGTGATTTGTTACACAGCAGTAGTTCACCTTGTACTTGACAATTTCCCGAAAGAGTGTGGCTTAAAATAAGCAAGAAAGAAAATGGTATGACCTGGTAAACTAAAAGACTGCTGAAAGGGTTTGTTAAATGCCAATCTCCAATAATAAATCTCAACTTCTCAAGTGTGCAGCTGATCCTAGAAATTAGGCGTAATTGATGTGACCATTCATGAAAGAAGGAATTAGCATAGAAATTATTGCAGACAAGGAAGTGATTAAAAGTATGAAATACTAGAAAGATTGGTACAAAACAGAAACTACTGAAGTTGTGATTGTCACCTGGTAAATATTGATTAAGGAAAATGGAAAGTGAAAGTGTGAAAAGCACAGACTGAGCATAGGTGTTGACCATGGGCCGTGCTCCCACACCGAGATGACTGCTCACTTCTTAACACTGTAGGCAGAATGAAAATGGCAGATTCTTTAAAGCTGTTAAAGCAATGTCTTAATGTTTTTGCTTCCCAAGCAGTGTGAGCTTTCTATTTAAATTTCTATTCCTCAGAAGAGCTGCATCAGCGAGCAGCAAAGAACAGATCCCCATAAACCTGCTGCCTTGAATTCACCCCCAACTCTTCCTTTTTGTCCTGTAAAATTGGAGTTTTCAAGTCTTAAGATTATATGCCTTCAACCTACCTTAGTTCAATTTTTATCTGTAACACTAGATTGAACAACCTAAGCTATTTTCTTCAACACTTGCCTCACTCACCCTACCTGCTTTCTCAGTTCTGCTAAAGGGAGTCATGAACCGAAAACTGCTTAAAATGCACAGCTCATAAATCTTTTCATGTGGGAACAATTCAATCCACAAGCCACATAGCTGCTAAGTTCCCCTTCTTCACCTTTTTATTCTGCATTCTGATTTGAAAGGGCACAAAGCTAAGAGAACATGATGTTTCCCAGGGAGTGGGAAAGCACACCATCCCTTGTGAACTAAGGATAGCTAAAAGTGTTTGCTTTCACTTGTAGCCATTCACCTTAACGCATTTTAGTATTTTGTTTTCTATAGATGTCTCAGCCACAAGATTCTAAGTCAATCAAAGTGCTAAAAGTAAGGTGTTGAAAACCAAGCATAGGACGTGTGAGCATCACCATTCAGTGTCACAGAACAAAAGGCTTCAAGTATTATGTCGACATAGCTCTTGCACTTGGAGAAGTCTTATGCTATACATTGTTGATTAAATGTGTAATCCTATGAATAATTTCCAAAGAAGAAAGTATTTACACATTAGTGCTACTGTATGAGAAGGCAGTTAATCTTGGCCCCTCTTAGTGTAGTACTGCAAAGGAAAAGCAAAGACAGCAGATCATGGAACTGCCCCCAGTAAGAGTGCAGCTAAGGAGAAAACACACTCCTGAAAGTATTATAGGTCCTGTACATAATTATTCCAGAACAAACAGGAGAACAGAAAGAGGGGCTGAAAAGAGAATCTTCAGCTGCATCATGGAATTCATTCACAAAAGTGAAAAAATGGAGAATTTTTGAATATATATATATAAAACTATTAAATCTGAGTATGAAGATACTAGTGGCAAATTTTGCTCTTTATGGTTAAAGAGATAATGTTCCCAGTAGAATGTATATAGAGTATATAGTAGCAACACATGCACTATATATTTCCATGTAAGCTCATAGAACTAGCTGCCTCCACAGTAATATAAAATAATAATATAGGCAATTCAGAAAGAGGTACCTCACACAAATAAACAATATAAAATAAAATATTTCTTAAAAAATAAAAGCGGTATTTGAGTGGAAAGGTCGGCCTATATTTCCTAGCCTATTCCTGAGTGACAGGTTTCAATGAGATTAAAAGGAAACCTTTATCTATAAGGACTGTGATTGTTCCAATGCTAAAATCATTTCTCTGTCTCCTCTGGTGTAGGTTTGTTTCCCTGTGGAATGGGTACAAGCAAAGCACATTATGTCAATAATAGAAAGTAAATCATTCTCTCAGAACTTGTCAAAGTTCTTACAGCCTTAAAAACTACAGAAATAATTCCAATTTCTCCATCAAATGTATTTGTGATGATAAAATACACTAATTCTCTAGTATCAAAATGATAAAGTTGGTTGTAAGACTAGTTGAGAATTAAATGAATCCTTTTAATGAAAGTATGAGAAAAGATGATGAAAACATATTTGATTATTTCTTTTAAGTTCTTAGTCTACTGACATTTTGCACATTTACTGAATCTGTACATTTGTTTGTCTTTATCCTAAAGTATTTCTTCCTGTGACCACATTCTTTAGGCGCCAGCAAGACACCTGGATCTCTGCCCACTTGGATGTGTGGTATTGCTTACCAAGAACAAGAAAAAACAAGTAGGCAGCAAAGAGATGCCCTTCCCATGTGTTTGCAAAACACAAAAGGGCAGGTGAGGAGCACACAGTTCGTTGAGCAGGAGGCCTTCCGCGTTACAAATATGTAGTTTGAAGCTTTGGAAGGAACAAGGGCCCAGTAGGTGGCTGATCTGCTGCCTCTCTACTCTGTGTGGGCCCTTAAATCCTTTCCTTTGAGCTCCCTAATATAGCTCTTCTAAGGGATAACTATTTAAATAGAAAGCTCCCACTGTTTGGCAAGTCAAAAAGCATCAGTTCACTGTTCTAACAGCTCTACAGCAGCTTTGAAAACAGAGGAGATGGATGAGCAGGAATCCCCAAAATAGTCTATTTGATCTACCAGAACTCACTTACTTACAGTGCTGCAATTGGGAAGGGAAAAGTCTTTCCTCTAGCCACACCTTTTCATCATTAATATCCTAAAGAGGCATCCAAGTAACAGGTTACCTTGTAGAAACTCTGCTTCTGGCTCACATACAAGTAAGACTTCACTGTGAGCCTACCTTATAATTCAGGACACTTATATTAATGTTCTCACCAAAGTTGTATGAAAGGCTGATTGCACAGAGATGTGTACCCCATCCCCTATCTACAGTTGCATTATTATTCTAAATAGGTGAAATGTCAAAAATAATCTTTAAATATTGCTATTATTATGATTTTAAATGATATATTAGACAAATTTAGGACTATAAAACTAAAAAGAAATAAGAGAAAATCAACAAAAATAAAACAATTGACTAAATAACAAATATGACTGAATAATTTAGTACTTTGTGTTTTGTATTCTAGATTATAAATACAAGACTCAAATAAGGGAGAAGTTGTCGAGAGGTATATAGATTGGAAGGTTCATTGAATTGGTGATATAAGGTTTTAAGTTTCAGTAAAGTGAAAAGAGTCTAAGGGGAGCTGGCGAGATGGCTGGCTTAGGGATTAAGGTACTTGCCTGCCACGACAAAGGACCCAGGTTCAATTCCCCAGTACCCATATAAAGCCAGATGCACAAGGTGACACATGCATCTGGAGTTTATATTTTTAGTGGCTAGAGGCCCTAGTGTGCCCATTCTATCTCTTTATCTGCTTCTTCCTCTCTCTCTCTCTCTCTCTCTCTCTTTCTCTCTCTCTCTCTCTCTCTCTCTCTCTCTCTCTCTCTCTCTCTCTCTCTCAAAAATAGAAAGAAAAATTTTAAAAAATTCAAGAGGTCTGGAGAGATGGCTTAGCGGTTAAGCACTTGCCTGTGAAGCCTGAGGACCCCGATTCGAGGCTCGATTCTCCAGGACCCACGTTAGCCAGATGCACAAGGGGGTGCACGCATCTGGAGTTCGGTTTGCAGTGGCTGGAGGTCCTGGCGCGCCCATTCTCTCTCTCTATCTGCCTCTTTCTCTCTCTTTCTTTCTCTCTCTCTCTCTCTCTCTCTCTCTGTCGCTCTCAAATAAGTAAAAATAAACAAAAAAAAATCAAGAGAGACTAATGATGGAAATAAGATGGGCGAGTGAGGGAGTACAGAGGATGATGTACAAGTATCTGTTGGGTAATCAGATAAAGGACATATAGTATTGGTGTCACTTGAGTGTCAGTACAACTAATTAATATTTGTCTTAGGAAATGCTGGGTAAAATATGATAGAATTTTAGCAAAAATAATAACTTGGTAAATAAGGAAACACTGCATTTGGAGAGTGTCTTTTCTAAATAAATCGATGGTAGGAAAGAACAGAAATCAAAGGTCATATCAAATGTGGCTTAAAGTGACTTTTTCTCCATTTGTCTCAGATGTGCAATTGGAAGAGAAAGAAAAAAGATAAAAGAACCAATTCATTCCGAATCCTACTGTATATATGCACAATTAACTAACAACTAATGGAAAGCACAGTTGAGGATGGGGAAAAAGTGAAACAAGGAGCATGTGACATATACACATTTAGAAATTTGACCTTATTTTCTACGTCTTCCTAAAATATATACAATGTTCAAATGATTTTTCTGTCACATAGTTAAAGGGAAATGCCCTAAGCCTATGCCTTCATTCTAACTAGGCATCACATTAAGAATGAGAGAAGTACCAAATATTCCCAGTTCAAGTTGATACTGACAACTGAAGTCCCAAAGGTTTTACATTTTTCCTTTTGTTGCTTGCACTGCTTAACTTAAATGATATGTAAAATCATGCCAGCAATAGAAAAATGATCTATGACAAAGAAATAGATCCATATTCAGGACTTGTTTGAACACAGGACTTTGCTATTGCTATTCTGCTGTGTCATTTAGACACCAGGGTTCAATACCCTCAAACCAAGTTTTCAATCTCCCAGATAAAAGGTATGAATTAATAAAAAGCAAAATGCTATTTCTTAAACAATAATCCAACCTCTTGTGTTTCTATTCTCATTTTTATCAACACAGTGGAATGTAGGTAGGAAAATAAAGCCACACTTTAATATCACTAGAGTTTGAGAAAGTTTTAGCCTGATGCTGTCTCTGTTTTGCTGCATGAGACACACTGAGTAACATAAATTGATTTATAGAAAATGGCTTCCAACCTAGTGCCAAGCCATTGTGGAATACCAGTGCAATAAATTCCCTGAGTTGGGGAGCTTGTACAACACAATCCATAACTTTACCCATACATATCAGTTCTTTCCCTGATATGTACAAGGAGAATGAATGAAAACATCATAAGTTGACAAGGACAAAGGATGCATAGACAGAATAATGGCTCTTTCAGAGAATCTGACCTGACAAGCTCTCAAAAAAGATATTTTTATGGCATGACCCATATAAGGAAACCCAGAGGATAAGTTTAGTATAAGTGCCACAACCTAAAAATCAAATAATATGAATAGAGACATAGAAAGAGAGATAGATCTCCCTAGATGATGAATTAATTCCCCTTGAAGTCAGAAATGTGTTTGTTTCTGCAATAGGAAAGGAAAAAGTGGCTACTTTTTCTGCCATTTTTCATGGATATATTCATTTTCCCTTTTCTACATATAAGTATTTAATTCCCAAAGGTGTTATACAGACTCTACTTACAATAGACTTTGGCTTTAGAGAGAAGCTTTTTTTATTGTTTCATTTTAAGAAACTAAAATCAGAGTGGAAAATTAAACATATAAGGACTAAGGAATACCCAGTGATGTCCTTAAATTTTATCTTCAATGACAACTTGGATTTTGTCATTTACAAGTCTTTAAATCATGATTGAGTTTTGTTTTTTTATTTGATTCACAGAAAACAACTATAGTTAGAACCATCTCACTTAGCTATGCAATAGATTTTGCCCCATTACTAATGTTCAATGAAAACAAGAACATCATAGATTCTCTGGCTACTTTCATAAACTTTGTGATAGAACCATAGCCCCTTTTGCTGACAGAATTCTTTTATTGACTGATTAATAGAAACATAAATGGATTTTATGATCATACAGATAAAATTTTAGTGGGAAATATATACTGCCATTGTTGAATTCCTTTTGTCTTCTTTACAAAACAGCTAGTAATAAAACCTTCTTGGATTAGAAGAATAAGTATTTTACAAGTATTCATAAGTAAGGTTATTTCATACTTTTACTTGGTACAATTTTGTATTTAATTGGAAGCACAAATACAAATTTCTTAAGCAATAATAATCTGAAAGAGTAGTATATTTGAGAAAAGAAAAAATTCCATATACAAAATATTTTAAGATTATTTTTCCTAGATCACCATGGTAATACATTCTAATGTTAGACCATAAAAGGAATAAAAAATATTTCAGAATTTAACTCATGGTTTCTCTTTTTGTCTTTTTTTATTTTATTAGCTATGCATAATATTCTTATAGTACTTTTCTACTTAAAAATATAGATATGTATATGTCATATGAAGAAAACCATAATATGTAGTAGGCCTGTCAAAAGAAAGTACATTAAAACAAGTATGTATTAAGACAATATAGAATAGAGATCAACCACAATATTCCTAATTTTACAAAACAATAGATAATACAAGTGACACATAACTAATATTACTAATATTAGTACTGGCTTTAATTTCATGTGGAGTATGTTTTTAAAAATTAAATGTTCATTCATTCATCCCTCAGAAATTATTGGTAATATCTGTGCTACCTTTGGAAGTAGGGAATGGACAGCACTTTGCGTAGTATCCCAGCTCTCGTGGATCATTGATTCTTGATGGAGAAGACAGGCATGTAATAAGAGATCTACTAACAATAGGTTCTATGTACAGAATTAAGATAGGGTAAAGCCCTATGGAGAAAATGTAGTCTGGTAGGTAGTGAAGATTTCTCCACAGAGGTGACAACTAATCAGAACGTCTGTTTGGGGGAATACTCACCTTGATGAGTAGTGGAAATACAGACAAAAAGGACACTGTGAACAAATATCCAATGGCAGAAAGTGGAGTGAAAGTCGGTGTGGCTGAAGATTAATGAATGAGAAGGGTATTCATTGATATGAAATGAAAAGACAGGACCCAGAATAAAATGATACAAAATCAAAGGTAAACAAAGATAATGTGTTTTCAATTACATAATGGTCTAATATTTTCAGATTTTCTTGCTATGTAAATTATCTTTTGTAGTTATTTTCCCTTCATGCTAATTAGTAAAGATGGAAGGAAAACCTGTGTTCTTATCTACTTGGAACTTCAGAAAATTAGTCCTTCTCTGATCACAAAGGAGAGTATAGTGGTTGTGGACTGGGTGGCATTTGAATCAGTCTTTGGGATCAATGACCTACTAAAATGTGATACAAATAGAGGAACGATTTGAAGGAAGAGGAAGAATATCTTGGAAAAGCAATGATATGAGTGGACTTGTGACACACAGAGCTCTTCATGTCCCAATTCCTACTCCTGCTCCTTAGAAAGCAAAAGAATAGCTCTAATACAGGGGACATGAGGTGAAGCCTAAAGTCTTATAAACCAGACATGGGAGCCTATTCCTTATAAAGAAGTCAAAGAAGGGCTGGAAAGATGGCTTAGCGGTTAAGTGCTTGCCAGTGAAGCCTAAGGACCCCGGTTCAAGGCTCGGTTCCCCAGGTCCCACGTTAGCCAGATGCACAAGGGGGCGCATGTGTCTGGAGTTCGTTTGCAGAGCCTGGAAGCCCTGGCGCGCCCATTCTCTCTCTCTCCCTCTATCTGTCTTTCTCTCTGTGTCTGTTGCTCTCAAATAAATAAATAAATAAATAAATAAATTTTTAAAAAAGAAGTCAAAGCACCATATAGGAAGGTAGCTAGTGACGACGATGAGGAACAAGCGATGCTACCACACAGTGACATGAGATGGAAAATCAAGTTCATTTAAAAATAAATAGATACACAATATATTTCTGGGAAAAAATTATATACTTGGGCTCCTGTCTGTAATAGTACATAGGAAAATTCAAGGTTATTGCATCTTGTTGTCTACCTAAGATGGTATTTCCCATAGGGAAGTAGTATTCAGTTAGACAATGTGGAAAAAGATTCATCATGGTTAAACATATCTGTAGAACAGTGGTTTCGAATGTACCAGACTAAGCCGGGCATGGTGGCACATGCCTTTTATCCTACCACTTGGGAGGCAGAGGTAGGAGGAATGCCATGAGTGCAAGGCCACCGTGAGACTGCATAGTGAATTCCTGGTCAGCCTGAGCTACAGAGTGACTCTACCTCAAAAAAAAAAATAAATAAATGTAGCAGGCTAGAGAGATGGCTCAGCAGTTAAGGCACTTGCCTGAAAAGCCTAAGGATTCAGGTTTGATTCCCCAATACCCACATAAAGCCAGATGCTCTGGCACATGCAGGTGTGGGAGGCCCTTATGTGCCCATTTCCCTCCCTCCTCTTTTTTGTGTGTTTCTCCTCTATCTCTCTCAGCTGGCAAATAATAATTTAATATTTTAAATGTACCTGTGATTTTTTTTTAATCTGCAAGATTTCTCAAAGTCTTTATTTACACTTGCGCTCATTGTTACTGACCATAGAAAACTAAGACATAGCATTTTCCAAAGATATTTGAAGCAATAACTGTTTTTGTTCTCTAAAATATTTCACTGAGCTTCAATGGAAGCGTACTCGTATCTGAGTGAGTGCAAGATTATGCCATACCATCTAATATGAAAAGAGGCTTTGGAAATTATAGGTTAATTTAATGACTCAGTTCATTATTGCATAAAAACATGTCAAGCCAGGCAGAGTATTTTGCACCTGTAATCTCAATAATATGGAGGCATAATAGGCAGGAAGATCTGTAGGTTGAAGGCTAGTTTGGTCTAAATAGCAAGCTCCAGGCCAGTCAGGGCTACATAGAGAAACTCTTTCTCAAAAAAAAAAAAAAAAAAAGCCAAAAAAGCGACACTTCAAAACTCTAAATGTTAAACTTCCTTATCTCAATATAAATAACATTAAATATATGTATTTGACTATGGACACACTTTTTCCACACTGTCCTTTTGCATCCCACTGAACTTTGGGAAATGCCAACTTGGATATCCAGCAAGAGTGTAAGCTTGAATTTGTTAATGTATCATTATAAAAATGAATCTAAATGCATAAAACAAGGTTATATAATCAAAATGTGTTTTTTTTGAAAAATTTTACCTACTGAGGTGTTTTTATTTATGTGCCACAACTAAGTCATGTCATTTATAATAGATTAATAAACCATATTTTATCCTAAAAAGGGTATGGAGGTTAACATTTGCAGAAGTTTCTTTGTTTACCAGGACCACTTTAATAAAATTTAAATATATAAAATAATATAATGGATAAGAAAGCCATATGGTAAAAATCACCTTAAATAATAACTATTGCATGTGATAAAATCTTTCATCTGAGTAAAATTAAATATTGAATCTTACAAATAGATGAAGATCTACACAAGGAACTTCTTTATATAAATCCTGGGATCACATACCAAAGGCAGTAGCCCTTCTTAGCCATGTGACCCTTTATTTCTTGGCTCAGGTTACCTGTGAAGAAAAGATGATGTGATCACTAGAACTACATTCTTAATGAATATACTTTAAATTTTTATTTATTTATTTGTATGACGGAGACAGAGATAGAGAGAGAATGGGCATGCCAGGGCCTCCAGCCACTGCAATTGAACTCCAGACACATGTGCCTCCTTGTGCATATAACTAATGTGGGTCCTGGGGAATTGAACCTGGGTCCTTTGGCCTTGCAGGCAAGTGCCTTAGCCACTAAGCCATCCCTACAGCCCAACACTACATTGATTGGTAAATGATTACACATATTGTAAGGACACTTCCCTTAACCCATAACATCAGCTCAAACTGTTTTATGAAACATGGTTACCTCCCTTACCCTTGTGATCATTCAATCATGGAGTCTCTTAGTGGTTTAATATGGAATCTGGCTTCTAAATGCTCTGTTAAAATAGAAACTGAAGGTGACTTGATCTCAGAGTATGAAATAAAAAATAATACAAAATATATTATGTAATTATGTAACCCTATTAATTCTTAATTTTTAATAAAAATTAAATTCTCTCTTAATCAAATATTCATTTAATAGAACCTAATTACAATGGCTATTGGTACCGAGAGTAATGGAAGGTGTAATTAGATGAAATAATGTTGGAAGATTAAACAATAGTGGTTAAAATTATTGTAACTTTTCTACATTGTGAAAATAATAAGTGTACTTAATATACATAAATATATATACAGTAAAACATTATTAAATATTGTTAAGTATATATTACATTTGGAAACTTAAAATAAATAAATTTAGTAAACTCTATATTATATATTAACTTATTCCATATTTTCAATCATTATTCTTCAATTATTCAAGATCAAATTCAGAGGCAACAGTATCATATTACTTCATTTCTGAATCATTGTATATCAGTAGAGCATTAAAAAATCAGATTTAAGCCGGGCATGGTGGCACATGCCTTTAATCCTAGCACTTGGGAGGCAGAGGTAGGAGGATCTCTGTGAGTTCAAGGCCACCCTGCGACTACATAGTGAATTTCAGGTCAGCCTGAGCTAGAATGGGAGCCTACCTCGAAAAAAAAAAAAATCAGATATAGTGATTATGTTTCACACCTTGAACAAGTAATATGAAACTATCCACAAAGAAATACACTTTCAAGTCTAGTGAATAAATAAATTTCTCAATGAATTCATTTTTATAGAAACTATACTAGTGAACTGTCTCAAGGAGATAAGAAGAATTATATAGTAGAAGAGACAGGTGTGGGAAAGGACATCTATTCTTGGCTTGGAGTTCTTCCCGTCCCTGTAGGTTTGAAAAATAATGGAGACGTCAAAGACATTGGAGAGACATATAAAGTACTTTTTAATCTGACATCTTTTAAGTAGCCTCCCAAGTGGTCTGGTGGTTGAATGGGATAAAATGCTAGTGAAAGAGGGATGTGTAAGGAAAGCTGACAAGCATGAGGCTCAGCTCCATTCCCATCTTGAGAATACTGGCTGGTAAAGTGCTTTGAAAAATTTGCTGAAACAAATGGTAATTCCTCCCTTGCCTACTTCCAATGCAAATTACTTGAATCTATTATCATACTAAATTTCAAAAATATTAGTTCATTTTTATAACTACACAAAGCTAAAAAAGCTTTGCCTATATCTATTTATAATTTTTAGTTTCAAGTTGATACTAAGATCCCATTTTTGGTTAAAGTACAGTTTAACAATAAAATTGTCTCACTAAACAGAGCATTTTCTGTGAGCTAGCCTCTGCTTGAAGTCATATATTTGGCTGTACTCATTCAAGTCTCGAAGTAAACTTGGATGTCAGTTCTGTCATTATTCATATTTAAACATATGATCGTATTAATATACCAATATATGAAAGATCTAAAACATTTCAAGAATAAAAATATTAAATGTGGTTATGCATTCTTTCATTCAATAGAATTTATACAGTGACCTCAGACAACAGTAGGGAATTGTCAATGCAAGTCTTGTGTCCAAAAAAGTTTGTGAGTCAATATTAGGAGTGGTGCAGAGATGGAAAATTCTAAATATGGTTTACTACCACAGGCACATGATATTTTATGAAAGCAAATGACAAATGAATTAGCCTCAATAACATGTAAGAATATTAACCTTTTTGTTCAGTCATCTTTGATTTTATATTTTTTTATTCTGTTTTGTTTCTTTCTAGTGGCTACTAGAATTATTAACTTTTCTCCTTTGTTTTGCTATATCCCCTAGGTTTTCAAAATGTTGCTGAAAGATTATTCAAAGAGGTAAATTTATCTGAAGCAGTTGTTAAAATCCTTTGAGAAAAAGCAATGCAGATTTTAATCAAAAGAAAATATAGTTTTTTACTACATTTGAGTATTTCTCATGACCAATATAATTTCAGTCTTTAGCTCTATGCATTTTTATTAACTGCATTCCAGTGTGAACTTTCTTATAGATATATATTTTGGACAATATAAGATATATATATCTGTCTTACATTGATTGTTTAATTTACATTGAAATTTGTTCCACTTAGAAGTAATACAGATTTAAGTGAACAATGAGTTGTTGTTTTGAAAAATGCTCATCTATGAATTTTACAAAATAGTACAAATAAAACTCATGATATTCTAAAATATGAATACTGAGAGACAACAGGTTAACAAGAATATTTCAATATATACAAATATCTAAGAACAAGTAATCAGTTTGTAAATACCTGCCAGAATATGGAGGTGGCATGAAGTCTCCCATATGGACAATGTGAAGTCCACCTTATTAGATGATTGTAATTTCACTGTATGACATAACAATAGGAGTATCAGACACCAGAAAAACTATAAATATCTTGTTTGTATACTTAATGCCTCTGATTTGTTTTTGCCTAACATACTGGTCAACTATCTCAAATTATGAAGCTGTCAAACCTCCAGAACGTGTGTGTGTGTGTGTGTGTGTGTGTGTGTATGTGTGTGTGTGTTTCTTTTTAAACCACCAGTAAAAATAATGGATTTGGTGGGAAAAAAAGAAAACTTACTCCTGAAAGACATAAATCAATAAATAACTACAGACGAATATGAATTTAAACAGAGTTACTATTATTATCATTGTTTTATGTATTTGAGCTATTTTGATGCAATGTACCTTGAAGGCTGGTAGAAGAAAGATCTGACTACCCCTCACTCACACTCTGAATCATTTTTATTTCTTTTCTGCCTTTAATTTATTAGATGAACATATGATATGATTACTGAATATGAGGATGTGGTAGTTTGAATGTATGTCTCCAATAGACTTGGGTGTTTTTTAATATTTTATATTTATTTATTTATTTATTAGAGAGAGAGTGTAGGTACATAGGCACGCCAGGGCATCCAGCCACCACAAACTCCAAATGCATTCACCACCATATGCATCTGGCTTGAGGGGGTTCGGGAGAGTCAAACCTGAGTCCTTAGGCTTCACAGGCAAGTTTCTCAACTGCTACACCGACTCTCCAGCCTTAGACCCAAGTGTTTGATTAAAGCTCTTAACTTAGATTTCCAGAAGCCTGGTTGGAAGAAGTGTCACTAGGGGTGGATTCTGTGGTCTAGCCCTAACATGTGTTTGGGGACAGATCTGATTTTCAGCCTAAAGGTACACAGAGAGTTTTTGAGTTCTGGCTGTGCTTGCTTGTGGTACTGACTGTTTGGTGGTGTCTCTCTGCTTGTATTTATGAATGGGAGCCAGCTTCTTCTGCCATTGGTAGAACTTACCCCTGTATCTCTAAGTTGAAAGAAACCCTTCCACCTATAAACTGTGTCTGGTTTGGATGTTCATTCTAGCAATGTGGAGCTGACTACAGCAGGTTGCTTAATTGTATTTTCAATGTTTCAAATGTAGAAATGTCTTATATCTCACAGAAATGGGCACAGCCACAGAACTGAGCAGATATCATTTAAGAATTAAATCTGGAAGTGACCCTTACACACAGTGTCTGACATTCAAACTTCCATGGCCTTTGAGAGGGTAGATGAGCTGTTAGCTTCATAAAGGAACTCAGCAGGACAAGGACCCATACATGTTTTTTAACATCTTGTTGAGTACTTGGGCTCCTACCCATTCTTTATAGGACTATGTTTAAAAACTACTGTTAAATTTATTTTTATTCACATAAATATATATTTATATATATAATAAAGCAATGGTGCTTCATTTAAAGGAGTATGCTCTTTACAATCAATTATTAGAAAGAAAAGTATGGAACTAATAACAATTTTCTAGGACCTAATATTTACTAACTACTTCTACTATACAACATGGTAGTAAACCCTTTATGCACATCAGCTCTAATATTCAGATGAACTCTGTGAGTAGTTTAATTGATGATTTTTGTTGAGAAAACAGGCAATAGTGTTCACTACCCCAGGGCACAGAGCCAAGAATTTGTGCATTAGTCTCAATGTACCTCAAAGTTAAGTACAAGTAGTATTGCAATGGTGGCTTGAATATTCTAGATACTATTTTTTTCTATATTACCTGATTAGTTCATTTGTATTGCTAACTTATACTAATGAATTTCTTTGTATTTTTCAACACCAACACATATTGTCAGATAAACTATTATCACCAGCATTTTAGATTTCATCATTAATTTCTCTCTGACATTGAACAGGATCCTGCCATTGAAAAGTCATTGTGTGTTCTCTTAATTCTATATCCTAATAATTTGTATAAACATATTCCAAAGCTACTAAAGTATCATGTTAATTACTCTTTTTGAAATAGTCTCAATATTCAATTATTTTTCATTTTGATGAAATAGCTGCTAAAATGGAATTCTATGTATGTGCAAACTCTCCAGGAAATAAAATAAAATAAAAATGGTTACACATGGAGATATTCAGTATTTTTATCACAAAATCTTTCTATTTGTTCAATTCCAGAGCTTTTATCTTGTGATTTAAAATTTTTCAAACATTTAATGTTTCTTAAGGCAAGTTTTCATTGAAGTCAACATAAGCAATAGGCACAAAAGTTTACAGTCCACCTCAGAACCTAATATGTGTGGTCTCTACTTTACATGAATTTTCAATGCAATCTTTTAAGAGCTACTTCCAGGAAAGTCCTGCCTTCTTTATCTCAGTGATAAGAGGAAGAAGGAAAAGTAAGAATGACCAGGAGGAAGTATAAAGTATAAGTCTCATACATTATTAGTACCAGCTCAAAGTTTGCAGTTAAAGAAAATTTCTGAGGACCTAATGCTTCTGTAATGTTCTGTGCCAGCCTATATTTAACTCATGTTGAAAAGCCCATGTTCTCTCAGAGTTAAAATTAATCTGTCTCCATGGTGAGTTCCAACAGAACTGGCTGGTTAGCTCAGCGAGTTACAGCATGGCAATGATACAATCAGATAAGGTCAGAAAACTTTTCTTTTTCCCTTGTCAGCAGATGTTTTTCCATATTCCATCTCAAATAAGGGCATTCCACAGACCTTGATGGACTGACAACAGAGAAGGTAAGGTGAGTGAGTCTGCATCAGCTTGTCAGGTTCTTTGGAGAAATGGCTTTTTGCATACTAAAGGCTCTTCCTTAAGGAGCAGGTACCCAGAAGACAAGGGTACATATTCTGAATCTATTGCTATATAAAGTGAATCACAAGGATCATCTTGATCCAAATTTCCAGTGATTTTTTTTTTCTTTTTCAAATTCAGTTTCCCAGGCTTAGGGCAGAACTCCTGGATTAGAGTCCCTTGAATTTGCAGGAGGGTTCAACATTTTAGAATGCTCACTAGAGGATTTCTGTTTTCACAAAATATTCCAGACCATACCCTTATTCCCACTGCTAAATGGATTCTCAGAATATACATTTTTTTTTTCATGTTGTTGCCTATCAAATGTTGTTTACAGAGCTAGTAATATGAGGCCCAAAGCTTTAAGGAGCAGTTTCTAATTGCAGTAACATGTCTTACTGGATGCTCAGCACTTAAAGAGGCTGAGGCAGGAGCATTGCTAGATAGTAAGACCCTGTCTAAAATCAATAGCAAAATGAAAACAGAACAACCTTAATCCTTCAAACTGACATGAGAAATATCAGGAACAGATAGTAAGGACTCAGCAATTCTTTCCTTATGGGCACAGATTCTTTACACTACAAATCATGCAGTATCTATTGGAGCGCCTCAATACTGTTGCCCTATAAAAAGCAGTCATGGACAACACATAGATAAACAGGCACAGCTGCATGCCAATAAAACTTTATTTAACTAACAAGCTTCTGGCTACATTTTCACAGTATTTTATTAATACCTACTTTATGGGTATTTTCACTGGCTTGACCCTCAGCTCATTTTATTCTATACCTTAAATTTATCTGCTATCCTTTCTCATGTTATGAGATTGGCTTCATGGGTGAAATTAGTGGCTATTCAAAAAAGATATAATCTTTTTTGTTTGTTTATTTGTTTTTTTTTTTTTTTGAGGCAGGGTCTCATTCTAGCTAAGGATGGCCTGGAATTCATTATGTAGTCTTGGTGTGGCCTTGAACTCATGGCAATCCTCCTACCTGTGCCTCTCAATTACTGGGATTAAAGGCTTGTGCTATCACACCCATCAACTCAAAAAGCATATAATCTTATACCTTATACAAAACAAGAGCTCTGGGATATGTTTTATGGCTTACTAAACAACGTGCTACTTGTGTTGATATAACTTTTAGCTGAAGGCTCCATTTCATGTTTAAAGTAGAATTACAAAGCTATGATTTAAAGACTGCAGATTACCTGAAATTGCCATAAATTGTAGCAACTCTCATAACCATGTTATAAATTTGGATCATGATTTAGGCTTGAAATACACGTTAGCCAGGTGGAGTGGCAAATATCTGTAATTCCAGTACCCAGAAGAAGAAAGCAGGAGGATCACTACTTCAAGGCAAGTGTGGACTCAGTCATGAAACATTTTCACTCAAAAAAAAAAAAAAAATGGGGCTAGAGATGTAGCTTATTGCCAGAGTGCTGCTACCTTGTGCAAGGTTCTGGATTTAATTTCCAGCTTCAGTGAAGGAGAAACATGAGAAAGGTAGCATCATACAGACACTTAGGGCCAGGGGCCTAAGAAAAATAAAGAGATATCACTCCACCTGCCTTAGCAGAAATGGAATGCAGCATCTGATCCGGTCGCATTCATGGTGGCTTCAGTGTGTCCTACTAGACTGGGGAGTCTAGCATACCTTGGAGGGCTGGCCTCTTTGGGTTGGCTCCTGAAGAACAAACCAAGGTCTCTCTCTCACACACCTGAGTCTGATGACAAAAGGCCAGTCTAGCTAACTATAAAGGGCTTATTCTGTGCTGTCCTCTTTCTCTTCCATTTGATAATCTGACTGGCCTGTGGTTCTTTCATCTGAATAATAGTATGTAAGTATCTTCCCTCTCCCAGCCTGACTGGGGTAGGGAGGGCTCCTGTTAACTGTCTGGTTATTTTTGCTGTTCATTCCTCACATGTATTTGGTTTCCAGATACCTTTTTCACATGGTTATGTATATGATTTTCCTCTAAACTAAGTCTAGTACAAAAGTAATAACTCTCTTGACTTTACTTCATTCTTTTGGTATCTAAATTTCCCAGTCTGGTCTGGTCCTTTGGTATTTCCTTCTACAGTTACATGACCTCTGTCTGTACTCTTGGGTCCTTTACTATTTCTAAATGGTCTGTTATTTTATGTGAAGTAGATCTCTTGATTCTTGTGCTTTTCCTTCCTTGTGTGGTTGTATACACCTCAGTGGTGGAGATTTTTTCTGTCTCTCCTCTCCCTTTCCAGCTCTGGCTTGAGTCTGTCAGCTAGCATCTTCCCTTGACTCTAATTTTCTCTAAATAAACCTCATAATTCATAATTTCTCCCTCAATAAATCCAGTAATTCATAGTTTGTCCTCAGTCTAGTATTTTGTTTGCCAATTCTTTGTTAATATGGACAAAATCCCAAATTCTGGGGTTCCTAAGCCCTTCCTAAACTCTAAAGTTCTGCATCAGCAGTATAGGGGAAGTTATAATATTATCACACTGTGCCTGACAACCATTTATAATAAGCAATACATGCTTAATAACAGCTTGTTAAATGGGTATTTTTGAAAGATGCAAAAACTGAACATACACCTGACCCTCAAATTCTGTGCTTTTAATAGAACCAAATGTATACTCTCTCTGGGAAGATGTCATGTTTTACAACTCCTTGTACATATGCTTCATAATACACTGTGTCAATATATAGTGGTTATACAATAAATCATAGCTCTACTACCATCCTAAAAGTCAAGTGAAAAAGAAACCTAGGGGAAAGATCATCTCACCCCTAAATCCTTGACAGTTACACTTCAATTCCTCTGCAGCAAACAAGATCAAACAAGGTTAAGTGGATGATTTGATATTTATATGTTTTATATTATTTTGATCAAATGCTCCAGTTAGAGAGACCAACATCTTCTCTTTTCCAAAAAAAAAAAAAAATTTCAAGTGTACTATGAAAAGTAGTTGAAACACAGAGATACTATCACCATCTGTAACAACCTATATGAACATGAAATAGTGATTGGACAACTGATTTATCGTGTGTTAGGCTGTCTGCTGCCACCTTGTTGAGGATAGATGATTTTAGATAATGATAGATGATAGATAGATAGATAGATAGATAGATAGATAGATAGATAGATAGATGGATAGATAGATAGATAGATGATAGGTAGGTAGATAGATAGATAGATAGATAGATAGATACATAATAAGTTAAAGTTAGGTTGTTCCACTAGCCAGGACTATGGTGTGCGTGTGTGTGTCTGATATGTATGCATGCTCATATTTGTGTGAATACATGTTTTGCATGCATATTCATGCTTTTTAAGGTCACAGGTCAACATCAGGTGTCTCTGTCCATGACTTTCAGCCTTATTCTTTGAGATAGGGTCTCTTAAAGGATCAAAAGCTCACAGATTCACCTAGACTAGCTATAAAGTGAGCCTTAGGGATCTTCCTGTCTCATTCTCCCCAGCACTGGGATTACAAGTACACCCTTCCATGCCTGGCTTTTACATAGGTTCTAAGGATCTACACTCAGATCCTCATGCCTATGCAGCAAACAATTTACTTGCTGTATTATCTCCTCAACCTGAGTACTACTTTTTGAAGAGATCCCTTGATCCAAAGTGAGATTCCCAGAGAGCTTGTTAATAATGAGGAATCTCAGCTCTACCCCATACATATTGAATCAAAATTCCCTGAGGATCCATATATAATTCAATTTAAATTTTAAAAACACTTACCTGTTTTTAACATAACTGTGATCTGTTCTCTATCTCTGAGCCAAAATGGGGGAAAAATGCAATAAAGGCATAGTTGTTTTTTTTTTTCCATTTACATCAGCTTCTTTCTAAAACAGCAGTTAAAACGAAGAATATTGGTGTTCTTTCATCTAGAACTACAAGTAACACAAAAATGTTCATTGCTACCAATGTATTTTACATGTACAATCTCCCCCTTTACTAGAAAGCACTGACAAAGTTAATTCTGTATGGATTTTTTTCCATGTTTTAGTCCTTCTTGGCATTGCCAGTACATTCACCTTCACTGCTGGTTGTGGCAGTAAGCCCAGGTTCACCACTCAAATGCCTACAGTAATACAGGATCACCAGCAACAAGATGATGGAAACTGGCCAGCCTCCCAGCCTTCCATCACAAAGTTATTTGGATGTTGAGACTCACTAGGGGAATGGGTAACAACATGATGTCCCAGAAGCCTGATGTACAGAAACTGAGAGAATGAAGTTGAGTAGAGAGGGAAAAAAAATAACAGATACAACAACAATTTTGAACACTGTAATCAAGCCAAGTACTGTTGGGAAAAATCCTATCAGTGGGGGATGTACAACAAGCAAAAATGTGCTGGCAGAACATAAAACTGACTGGCAGAGCTACAAACCTTTTCCAACTCTGCATATTGAGTTGGCACTCATGAATGTAGGTTGAGCACAATCCACCAGTGAAGATCTATCCGTTAATTGAGTCAATCAAGTATCTATTGAGAACTGTTATGATAAACCCTGTATGTTGGATTGAGTTTTGCAGAGAAGAGTAAATGGTGTCTTTGGCATTATGAAGCTTCCAATATGAGGGCAGATAAGGTAAATAACTATAACAAATAACTCCTTTCTCAGGAATATGTATTCTAAACATTGGGGTTGGGTTAGGTGAAAAAGAGGGGTAAAGCATATGTTCTGGTAGAGAAGTTTAAAAAGAGTGGAAAGAGAAGACAGTCTGAGATGGATACTGTAAGATGTTGTAGTGTTTTCCAGGCAGATTTTAGTAGAAGCCCATATTACAGTGTCGTGTATGTGCATGCGAGCACATGGCAACGAATATGTGTGTGTGTATGTATGTGTATGCGTGTGTTTTTTTGGGTGTTTGTGGAATATTGGGCATGATGAGAAGCAACTTTGATCAGAATTTTAAAAAAATGTAATGGAAATAAAATTCTTGAACCAGACTGTGACCAAAAAGTCTATTATGCTAACCTTTTATACTTAATCCTATAAACACCAAGGATTTTTAGGAATTTTTAAAAGAAGAAATATGTAATTAGTTCATGTTTAAAACTAAAGACTGAGAAAGAGCATATTTATAGAGAACAATTGTTTCCAGTAATATAAGTTTTGGGTCAAAAACAACACTAAGGACACCAACAACAGTGATCTTGGGAACCTTTTTGTGGAACTTGGAGAGTTAGAAAGAAACAAGAAAGTAAAGGGAAAATGAATGATCAAATCCACATCTCAAAGAGATATTGGATATTCCCGTATTCAAGCAGCTACTTTGTGCTAGCCACTCAATAGCTTTTCTTGAAGCAGTAAGAAAGGAAGCCTTGTTCATCATTGCAGCTGGCTAGATCTGTCCAAGTTACAATTTTCCCAAATTCAATCACGACATTTTCCCCTTTTTCTGCATTAAGGGCTACTGCAATTTGCATTTTATATTAGATTCAAAATTTCAAAGTAAAATACGTCACTTATTTAAAACATTCACATTTTAATGTCAGCCCAAATTTAGTAATGTCCATTGCATGTAACGTAATTTCATTCTTTAGAGAACGGGAGAATCATCATTTATAGAAGTTGCTTCATGCTAAATACTTTTTTCCAAATCACTTAGCATTTTCTCTACTTTCTTCATTAAAATGCACATCTAAATTATGTCCATTTTTGGTCCTTTTTAAATTTTAGTCTTAAAACTTGCCAATAAAACCAAAGTAAAATGTGCTTTTAAAATGAGCTTTCTATCTCAAATCATTTAGACCTTAATTGTCCTAGTATTGAATTTTGGAATGATAATTACAAAACAATATATGTAATCTTACTATAGGGACTCCACTTGAGAAAATAATGATACATTTTGTTGCAAACCAGACTTCACACTTCTGGCAGCATTGTTTTAATGAAATGGGTCATGAACGTGAATGACCACTCAATCTCTGAAGCTTAATGGAACTGCTAAAGACTAAGGTAAGACATTTTCCCAAGTATAAAAAAAAAAAAAACCCAGAAAATTAGAACACAATAATATCTATTTATACTTCATATTTATGTAAATATTCTGTTAAATGAAGTAAACTGGACTGGAGAGATGGCTTAGTTGTTAAGGTGCTTGCTTGCAATGGCAAAGCACACAGATTCGATTTCCTGGAACCCACATGAGCTAGATACACAAGGTGACACATGCGTCTGGAGCTTCTTTGCCATCGTCGAAGACCTGGGCACACCCATATTATCTCTTTCTCACTCTTCCTCTTTCACTTTCTCTCAAATAAATAAATATAACTTTTTTAATGCAGTAGACTTTAGTACTGGGGACATGGCTCAGTGAATAAAGCACTTAACACACAGTGTGAGCATTTCATCCACATAAATACAAAATACGTGGGAATCCTACCTGAAATCTCAGCACCAAAATGGATACAAGGGGTCCTTTGGGGAAAGTGGCAAGCTAAACTACCCAAATTGGCAAGCTCTCGATTGAAATAAGACAACCTGGCTCAGTAAATTAAGCAGCAGGCTGTCAGGCACGGTGGCACAAGCCTTTAATTCTAGTACCTGGGAGGCTGAGTGTTGCAGTCCAGTTCACATTGCTAGAAATCACTCAACCAAGAGCAGCTTCTGGGAAAAAGAGATTTATTTTGGCTTACAGGCTCCACGATGGCAGGGGAAAACAATGGCATGAGCAGAGGGTGGACATCACCCCCTGGCCAACGTAAGGTGGACCACAGCAACAGGAGGGTGTGCCAAACACTGACATGGGGAAACTGGCTATAATACCCATAAGCCCGCCCCCAACAATACACTCCCTCCAGGAGGCGTTAATTCCCAAATCTCCATCATCTGGGAACCTAGCATTCAGAACACCTAAGTTTATGGAGGACACCTGAATCAAGCAGCCACATTCCACCCCTGGCCCCCATAAACTGATATCCATATATGATGTAAAATACAATGCATTCAGTCTGACTTTAAACGTCCCCATATTTTTTAGTCAATCCCAATGATGTTCATACATCTCCATAGTCCAAGATCTTTTAACTGAGCCATAATACCAAAAAATAACCTCAAAAAACCCATAATGGCACAGAACAAATATTCACACTGCAAAAGATGGCATTGGATATAGCAAAGAAACATTGAACCAATACAAGATTTAAAACAACCAGGGCAAACATCAAACTGTAGCTTCAAGTCCAGCAACTCTAGCCAGTGACAAATCTTCAAGTCCGATAATTCTAACCAGCAACAAGTCTCTGGCATTCCAATTCCGCCCCGCCAGCTAGGCTACTCATAGTTCTGGGAAACTTCATCGGAGCCGGCAGCTCCTTGGCAGCCATGGCCATTTCCAAAACACAAGACCGTGTTGCAAACTCAATGACCCTCTTTCCAGCATTTCTTATACTCCATGATACCAGGTAGCGTGCAAATTTGTTAATCCAGGGGGCAATAAAGCAGACTTTGAAGAACAGGACACTCCTTGAGCACTCAGGCCCCTTCAAAAGAGTCGACATTCTACCTGTTACCCCAGCACAGTTCAGCTAGCCCTGTCTCAAAGGTTGTAATCTCTCAGTTGCAGCTGAATGGGCAACAGTTCACCCAAAGATTTTTCTTTCTGTGCCATATCCCACTGCTCACACCAGTTCATTTCTACGCAAAGCAACCCTGCACAACTTCTCAGCACATGGGCACAAGAGCAAGCTTCTCACACAAACTGCTAGCCCTGTCCAAGCAAAGCTCTTTCTTGCCCCCGTAAGCCAAACCTCACAGTCCACAGTTCTTATCACATTCAGGTCTTGCAGCTCAGATCAGAATAATCCATCAAGCTGTTCTTATAGCACTGCAAGGTATCTCTTAGGCCAAGGTTTCAAATCCTTTCACTTTCCTCTTGAAAATCAGCTCCAAAAAGGCTGAATCCACATAGTCACGTGTTTAGCAGCAACCCCACTCCTCGGTACCACTTTACTGTTGCAGTCCAGTTCGCATTGCTGGTAGAAATCACCCAACCAAGAGCAGCTTCTGGGAAAAAGAGATTTATTTTGGCTTACAGGCTCGAGGGGAAGCTCCACGATGGTAGGGGAAAACGATGGCATGAGCAGGGGGTGGACATCACCCCCTGGCCAACGTAAGGTGGACCACAGCAACAGGAGGGTGTGCCAAACACTGGCAAGGGGTCACTGGCTATAATATCCATTAGCCTGCCCCCAACAATACACTCCCTCCAGGAGGCGTTAATTCCCAAATCTCCATCATCTGGGAACCTAGCATTCAGAACACCTAAGTTTATGGGGGACACCTGAATCAAACCACCACACTGAGGTAGGAGGATTACCATTAATTCAAGGCCAGCTGGGAGCTATAGTGTGAGTTCCAGTAGCATTGGCCTGGAGTGAGACCCTGTCTTGAAAATTAAAAGAAATATAAATAAATAAATAAAGTTAACATCAACTTCTGGCTTCCACACACAGGAACAGCCACACACATGTACACATATTCGTATACACATATGCCCACAAATATGTAAGCATACAAACCGATGTGAACAAAAATTGCACACACATACACATGCAGAGAAATGAAGTTGCCTCTTAAGAACAATCAGATAAGACTTCCTATATTTTGAAAGCCCTATCATTTCCAGTGGTCTAGCTATATAGAGGATATAATCTAAATTGACTGTCTTCAATGTACTCATAACGTCCTTGCTAGCTACTTTTTAGATTATGAAATCTAAAAGATCTAGTCTTCAAATCAAAAAAGTGAATTTACTCAGTTGACAGCTAAGTACATTATGTGAATGCCCTTACCCAACTATCCACAATTTAAAGCCAGTGAAGCTGATGATATTATGTCTGCTATCAAAGCAATGCACACAAAACCCTAAAGCTGTGTGCTATGATCCACTGCAGTTGGAAAGATAGACCTTGACAGACTCACAGCACTGTATACTTGAATAGATCCATTAGGCATACAGGCTCATGCAATGTCCATGGGAGAGAGTCATTGCATTCTAAGAAGCAAAATCAAATTTTGGAGATAAGAATTGCTTACACGTACTGTACAGGCATGCAGAGGTCTCACTGAATTTTCTTTATATACCATCAATTTATGTACAGATGGACTCTACCATGTGCGTGGGAAACAGCTATTAAATATCACTCACTCGCAGGACTTTAATAGAAGGATCACTATCTATATAAACCTGATTTTTTTCTCAACCCACTAGAGATTCTTGAACCCACCCACTAGTAACTATTCTGAAAGAGTCAATCTCCATCCACCCACAACCAGCAGAGGAGTAACAAAGTAAAGCAGGCGTGAGTGGCAATAACAATGCTAGGAAGAAAGTGCTTCTTTCTAAAATAGAAGAAAACTTAAACATTTATATAAAACTAAAGTAGCACACAAGCAATGAGGTGGGCTCTTTTCCCTCCTTCTTCCCTTTTTACCCTTGTTCTGATAGGAGAACAACTGACGGATATTAGGAAGAAGTAATTCTATGAACAATTCAAGCTAGGAGAAAGGAAATAAGGTTGTATGATGAACAACCCAAGAAAATGAAAGAATAAGGAAAGATGGCAATATATTTATCAATAATTTCCCTGTTGACTGACTTCTAATATGAATATTTTGAAAATGTTTTACTGGAAAAATATATTTCTAATTGTCACTCACCATACACATAAAGTCTGCCTGTCAATCTCTGCGTAATCACTGGGGAATCCATAAAATAAAGTTTAGGCATATCCTATCACCTATTTTAATCCTCCAAGCCTTGGCTTGCAGCAAAGCATTTATAAAAGCTCTGGAAAATAATAAACTATGAATGAAAGAATGAATATTTGATTATAATATGCAGCTTATGATCTAGCAAAAGATAAATAAGAACACCCATTCAATATTTAGAAATAATACTCTCTGTTTTTACTTACAAAAAGGCTTTTAGCTATAACTATTTTTCAGAGTTTTTCCAAATAAGGGTAGAAGGGAAAATATTACCTATTGAATTCTGTATACAAACTAAAAATACTTTTTAACAAAAGAACAAAAAATGTTATACAACCCAAACACTCACTAGACTACCCAAAGAAAAAAAGATATAAAATAAATTATTCATTAAAATACACATTGAGAATATAATTTTTGTGAGCTCTATAATTCCTGAGGAGTAATTTTACAAATTGTCATGTGGCATTTTAAAAATAACCCACAGTAGAGAATGTTTATTATGAATTGTAGAAAATTACATGAAGTTTAGTTGGTATAAAATAAAAAGAACAGTATTAATTTCATTCATATGCAAGCCATTAAGCACCAGAATATTTCTATAGCATTGCCTTTCATTGGATGAATCTAACTAAATGAAGTATGCTTCTGGCTAATGGGATCAGTTATTCTCTTCTTGTCATATGAGTTAATGAAACTTTAATTTGAAACAAAGTGTTTATATTGTATTATCTTTCAATTTTTTTTTGTGCACAGCACATGAAGTAACTACTATGAGACACTCACCAGCTACCATTTATTAAGTCATTTATTTGTAACATTTGTGATAAAATACTTTAGCATTATCTGATATAAATCTTCTCCATACTACTAGGTAAGGACAATTATTGTCTCTGTCTTATAATAATAATTATTCATTCAATAATTTTTCCATTTACATTTTTCTTGGTGTTTAGAATGCATCTGATAAACAAAAAGGTAATTATCCTTGTTCTATGGAAGTAAAGTCTTGAGATAACCCATATGCATAATAAATAATAGCAAAATACTACAAAGTAGTAAAAGTCCAGAGGATAATATGCTATGTATGAGGTCAGTATGTCTGAAGGATTTGATGAGGCCAAATATAACAAGGATGGAGGTTAGTAGCCATTAGAGTTATGAGAAAATTCCAGGCTATAACCATAACCATTAAAATGCCTTACTCAATAACTTTTCTGGCAAGTCATCTCATGTCAGTTGTGGGTAGAGAAAACAGAGAAAGTGGATAAAGGCTTGATGACTTTGAGATAAGAGGTCAATAAATGTAAGTCAACATCTCTAAGAAATTATAAGAAATTTTGCTCTTATTCCAAGCACATTCACAAGCAAAGCTTTGCAGCTCTTTCAACAGAATAGTGACATTACTATTCAAAAGACCACTGCAGTTATTTTATTGGAAGCTGATTGAATTGTATTGGAATCAGTTTGGGGTTACTACAATTTACAGCTTAGGGAATTTTGCAACAAAAATGTTATCAAAATAAGTCAGGAGAATTGGTCAAATTCTGGATGTATTTGAAGATAGTACAAACCTAGCATGATGGCATATTGCCTGTGGAATGTAAGAGAGGAAAAGTAATGATGGTTTCAGGGTTTTCTGTCCAAATAAATGTAAAGGTAAAATTAACAGGCTCTTATGGGAAAATGGGAATAAAGTACAGTGAAGATAGAAAGTCTTTTTGGAGAACTCAAGTGTCAAGCAGAAAGGGATATCAAGTAAGAAAATGAATAAAAACGTTTGAATGTCAGTATAGAAAATAAGGGGAGGCATGAGTTGATAAAATCAATGGGTAAGAGCTAAAAGTGTTTGCCTGTAAAGTCAACTGACCAAGTTTTGATTCCCCAGGACCCATTTATGCCAGAAACACGAGGTTGCACATGCATCTGGAGTTCATTTGCAGCAGCTACAGGCCCTGCTGCACCCATTCTCTCTCTCTCTCTCTCTCTCTCTCTTTTTTTTTTTTTGGTTTTATGAGGTAGGGTCTCACTCTGGCTCAGGCTGACCTGGAATTCACTATGTAGACTCAGGGTGGCCTCGAACTCTTGGCGATCCTCCTACCTCTGCCTCCCAAGTGCTGGGATTAAAGGCGTGCACCACCACACCTGGTCTATTCTCTCTCTTATAAATAAATTAAAAAAAAAAAAAACACTGGGGTGAATACAGACTAAGCAGATAATCAACAACAGAGCCACATGTCATTCCAACAATGAAGGTGAGAGTATGGAAGAGAAGAGCAGCACGAATAAAATGCATGAAAGGGAAAGGATAATCAAATACACAAATTGTTCCTCAAAGGGCAAATGAGATAAGGATGTAAAATTGTCCATGTTGTACAGTGACAAGTTGAAAGAATCTTAATACCTGTTATTTCATATCACAGCAATATGCAATATCTTAACATACTAAAATAACAAATAATACCCTTAACATGTGGCTACCATTATTCAAGATTTTCCCACTATTCTCTACAAATATTTCATTTTTTCCTAAGAGGAGGCTTTTTTTCCCTTTAGGATATATGGAAACCAAAACTCAGACACACTAACAAGTCAAGGTTATGGAGTCAGGGAACTCATACTTGTCTATACAAATGTGAATTATAGTATGTCACAGTTTCTCCTATAATTTTGATGGAATTATTCATACTATAAAAGTTGTATCATTGAGCACGATTCAATCAGTAGAAAAAGAAGAATTTTGACCCTTGGAGCCTTGAAGTTAGAATTAATAAAAATATAGTGAAACTAAGTGGATAAATAGAAATGTAAGAATCTCTGTAATAAGCTTAATAATTAAGATTTTAAAAAATAAAACACAGGCTGGAGGGATTGCCTAGCCCTTAAAGCACTTGACTGCAACCTAATGGCTCAAGTTCTATTCTCTGGTAACAACATAAAGCCAGATACACAAGTGGTGCATGTGTGTGGAGTTCATTTGCAGCAGCTGGAGGCCCTGGCATGCCTGTTTTCTTTCTCTCTCTCTCTCTCTCTCTCTCTCTCTCTCTCTCTCTCTCTCTCTCTCTCTCTCTCTTTGAAATTAAATAAATAAAAATACTTTTTTTAAAAAACCCCACACAGATCCATAAGCAGAAGAGATGTATTACAATGGGGGACAATGTGATACCTTCATTGAATTCTTAGTCTTTTAAAACTACCATGGATTTTTATTTTAATTCCAAAAGATCAACCAGGACAATAAGACAACAGAGTTAAATGCTTAAGTGAATTGCTCCTTCTCACCTAATACTTCCTTTAAGCATGAAGTAAGTAGAAAATCTGAGGATATTTGTTGAACAAAATTGAGTTAGCCATCTTGTCAAATGTCAGATCATTTGAGGGGAAAAGTAGTCAAAGCTGATGTTTATTAAAGTGAATATTAGTTCATGGGCAATCATTTTAGTTGTAGAAGAGAGATTTTACCTCTCTGCAAGGTTGTATATTGAGTTCATTTCTATTCAAATTGTGTATGATTTAATGAATAGCTACCCATTTAGATATAGACACTAATTTTTAAAATTACTGACAAAATTAAGTCTCAGTGTATTCAACCTGATTGAATAGCTCATAAGAAGAAAATAGAAGGTAATCCTATCACCTCACTAGAGCTGACGAAAGCATTCTAAAATTCTAAAGTCATGGCAGTTTCCTTCCATTAAGGAAGAAAATTAGTATTTCTACATAATACAAAAGTGAATGTCATTATATTAACTTTTTTCAATAAAAACTGACCTATATGATAGCTTATTTCTAAGATCTTAAATTCAAAATCACATTCAAATTTCATCCCCCACCTCCCCACCCACCTAATACAAATCTCAGCTGGGAAAATGCCAATGAAACATAGTTTTTTTTGTTCTGAGCCAGTCAATCAATTTGTAACTCAGTCCACTACCACTCAGTTCAAGTCTGTACTTTTTTTTTCTAACATTCACTATTGCTTTCTAGCCTTACAACCCACACAATTGTCTTACTATCCTTGAAGTTTAGAAAACTTGTCCTATTCCCCCATATGCTCTTGTCCCATCTCTAACTTGCCAACCAATTCCCTCGTAACTAAAATCAAACAAGCAATTCACAGAAGGAAGAGAAATCTTATCTCCATGCATGGAATTTCAACAGCTTTATATACATGGAAACATCTGCGGCCTGGAAATTTATAGCATTACAAATTATAATATATCCCTTTTAAAATGAAATTCTCTGAAACAGAACCACATAGAGCCAGTCCTTCTAATCAGTAATATTTACTTTCTTTATCCCTCTAAGCAAACCCTTAAGATTTTATATTTTGCCAATAAATTTCTACCCTATTTTTGAAGTGTACCCCCAGCACAAGAGAATATCATGAATGTGCCAGATCTTTCAAAGACCAGCCATTCTTCTGTTCAGATCCTGTTTACCCATCTGACCAAGGAGCACATCACTGCCCAAGACACAGAACAGTGTTGCCTGAAGTTATGCATGTGGAAATAGAAAACTCCAGCTTCTTGACTAAATTTTAGATAATCTGAAGAGTCCATGCTCTCAAGAACTTCCTAAAGAAACTGCTGCTTGTGCAGTGGCTTCCACCTTATAGTTAGTTTCTTCCTTTGCCTTAGAAGTAACTAAACTTTCAGAATGCAATTCTACATTCCAGAGTCTCCAGGGAGCCTAGTGGAAATTATCTGTCTTTCTCTCTCATCCAGATGCTCATATTTTTGAGACAGTGTCTTATTCCCTAAACCCGTGATCCTCCATAAAGGCTGGGAATACAAGAGTGTACCATTATGCCAATCTGATAGTTCATAACTTTCAGATAACAAGAGCTGCCTTGAACATTTTCAGCTTATGTTAAATGTCATCCCTGCACAAAGAAGGTCCTCAAACTGTATATCTCATTTGTTGAGGTAAAAGAGTTAATAGTCAAAATGTATACTTGGGTGGAGAAATGGCTTAGCCATTAAGGCACTTGTCTGCAAAGCCAAAGGATTCAGGTTTTAGTCCCCAGGACCCAAGTAAGCCAAATACACAAGGTTGTGCATACATCTGGAGTTCGTTTGCAATAGCTGGAGGTCATAGCATGCCCATTCTCTCTCTCTCTATCTTTTTTTCACACACACTCTCTCTCTGCCTAGTTCTCTCTCTCTCTCCCTCTCTCTCTCATAAAAATTTAAAACAAATAAAAATGTATATTTAAATGGGCAACTCTGATCATGGATCAGGCTTAACAGACTACTTACTGAAGCATTGATTGAGTTTCAGAACAGTGGGGACTTAGCCAGTGATATTGTACATGAAAAAGATGACAGCTTCATGGATGAAAGTGAAAAAGAGTATTAGAAACATCATTCAATATCCATAATATGCAGCATGGAAGGAAGAGAAAGGCAACTCTGAACAGAGACTGTGAGGGTACAGGTAAAGTGCTTCCAAGAAACTTTTTTATTTTGTTTTTTTTTTTAATATTTTTTGTTCATTTATTTATTTATTTATTTGAGAGCGACAGACACAGACAGAAAGACACATAGAGAGAGACAGAGAATGGGCGCGCCAGGGCTTCCAACCTCTGCAAACGAACTCCAGACGCGTGCGCCCCATTGTGCATCTGGCTAACGTGGGACCTGGGGAACCGAGCCTCGAACCAGGGTCCTTAGGCTTCACAGGCAAGCACTTAACCGCTAAGCCATCTCTCCAGCCCAGGTTTTTTGAGGTAGGGTCTCACTCTAGTTCAGGCTGACCTGGAGTTCACTATGTAGTCTCAGGGTGGCAAACTCAAACTCAAGGCAATCCTCCTACCTCTGCCTCCCGAGTGCTGGGATTAAAGACGTGTACCACCACGCCCAGCCCAAGAAACATTTTGTGGCTCCCATAACCTCAGCAGGTTTTTGAAATCACCAACTCATATGCCCCCTTCTGACACTGAATCTGAATCCTCAAAGCTAAGGAAATGAATATAAACACTAGCCCAACTGTTTCTCATAATGATGCATGTAACATTTAGTTTGTGCCTATGTAAATTCCATTCCTTTTCATTTTATCATTTATGCTAGACCATTTACTAATGTATTGGAACTTCTAACATGGAATAATCTGTTAAAATATGAGAAAATAACACCTTTTTTCTATTTTGTTTTGTAGAAACGGAAACAACATAACCAAAAAAAGGAAATAATTTAAATTGAGTTACCATGAGAACTGTTTTATTTCTAAGAAGGTTCACTTTCTCTTCCCCATCTATAATTCAAAATTGTTATAATTACTGAGAGCTAGCAAAAATGTTCACAATTGCTAGTAATAAATCCCACTGTCTTAGTATTTAATGCATAGTGTGAAGCAATATTCTTCCCCCATATAATATTAGCATAAAATTTTCTTATAATTTGTATTTTCAACTTGAAATTATATTATATAAAGTGCTTTCCTTTCTTTTTCCATTGCTTTTTCCATTTCTTTTTTTTTTCCCAAATAAATTTCCACTTAACGGTCACTTTGCTGCTACTAACACAGTAAAAAATAAGTTTAAACATTCTAATGTGTATTCATTGATGAATTACACTTAAACAGCAATGATTTTGTTAGGTTACATGGCAACTATCTTTCTAATAACACTAAGTAAAGATGGTTTCACTGCACTGGCCCCATTATGAGTGTTTCAATCTTCAGCTTTTCAAGCTAACTTAAGAAAATATTACTTATTTATTATTCATTTGAGGGTGTGAAAAAGGTAGGGAGAGAGAGAATGGATATGCCAGGACCTCTACCTAGTATAAACAAACTCCAGATGTATGTGCCACCCTCTGCATATGGCTTTACTTTGGTTCTGGGGAATGGAACCTAGATCCTTAGGCTTTGCCGGCAAGAGTATTATCTGCTGAGCCATCTCTCAGCCTTAGAACTAATTTTTAAACCTAGATTCTGTCTTAGAAAGGAGGAAAGAAACATGTGGATGTAATTGCAATGAAGATAATATTCAGGAGTCCTTGTGAACTTCGCAGAACTGAGAATCAAAGGTACTTGTAATATAGAGACTCATTTTGTTCTCCTTCATCCTAAAGCATAAATATGAGTAGCCTGTCAAAAAGTAAATCTTTTGGCTTTTTGACTTGGAGTGTCAGTAGAGACCGTGTAGTAAGTAAAGGGCCAGGGGTGGGGGCTTCAAAGGGTGAGCAGCACAATACAAGTGAACTAAAAACAGTAGTGGGAATACTATGGTTGGAAAGGGTAAAAAGCAGGAATGAGGGAGAGAAGAAGTGGGAGCAGGGGGAGTAAGTGGTACCACAGAAAAAGTGTAAAACCCCATGGCTGGGCAGGTCAGAGGCCCTAAAGTGGATCTACCACCTTTGCTTTGTTAAATATACATGTTGACAAACTGCCTTCTAAATATTTACATTCATATCCACAGTTTAGTGCTGTTCTCTGCCTTGGTTGGAAAAGCTCTTCCTCCCCGCTCCCACACTGGGTGGTGGTTAAGTTAATTCAGAAAATTATAGTTGATCAAAGTGCTGAAACAAAATGATTATCAAGTGTTTAGCCATATATGACAAACCTATATCATCTCCTATGAAAATCCAAGAATATTGCAGAAGAAGTAGAGGAAATAATGCAAGAGCTGGAACTTGGGAAGAAGGACTATGGAGCTCTGTTTCCTTTTTTTTTAAATTTTTTGTTCATTTTTTATTTATTTGAGAGCGACAGACACAGGGAGAAAGACAGATGGAGGGAGAGAGAGAGAATGGGCGTGCCAGGTCTTCCAGCCTCTGCAAACGAACTCCAGACGCATGCGCCCCCTTGTGCATCTGGCTAACGTGGGACCTGGGGAACCGAGCCTCCAACCGGGGTCCTTAGGCTTCACAGGCAAGCGCTTAACCGCTAAGCCATCTCTCCAGCCCATCTGTTTCCTTAACATGACATGACTCATAAATTCACAGCATCTCTATACAAGATTGCACCCATAAACCTTTTGTCACGGATAGGGGAGAAACCAATTAGGACATAGGTCTCTTTCAGGAGCTAATGTCAGTTAATGGGTGCTGGGAGATCTGAAGTCTGGTCTTCCCTTGTGTGGCCACTGTAACTAGCAGGAAGATGAAGAAATTCAGAGTGAGGGGGATGAGAGAAGTCATGGCGGTTATGTGTGCTGAAAATGTAGTGTATACTTGTATAAACTTGTCAAAAATCAAATTTAAAATGTTCTTTTTCCATATATTCATACAACCTCATTCTGTTGGTTCCTACTTGTTGGGTTTGGACTCCTGGAGTTCTAAATATGTCTTCATATATTTTGTGTTGTATATCTTGCTTTCTAGAAACTAGAATATTGGGTTATATCTATTTCTGTTCTATTTGGTACTGCATAAATATCTTTATTTTTTAATCTCTTTCATAGTTGGTTACTTTACATCTTCAGAGACCACTACTAAGCCTGCTTCTTTTAGTAAGCCACTTTACATCCCCTCAAATGCTTGGTCTGACCTTTTCTAAGTTTCTGCAATACGTCTCACCTCTCATAGAAGTAGGCATCGAAAACTTTTTAATTAAAGTTATAGGTGATTTTGTTTCTTATCTATAATCCAGAATAACCTATCTTTTGGGAACAGACACATGGCATCTTTAATCTCTTGCCTCCTGCACAGTCAAGGTACCTAAATAAGCATGTTGGTACTTGAGTGTTGTAGCACAAAACTATAATCATAGCACCCCAACGGCTAAGACAGAGGCAGGAGGCTCTCAAGCTCAGACAGCCTGTACTGCATAGTAAGAGTAGTAAGAGTTTATATTTCTATCTATCTATCTATCTATCTATCTATCTATCTATCTATCTATTATCTATCTTGTGTGTGTGTGTGTGTGTGTGTCTATGTCTGTGCATGTGTCTGTGTATGCGTGTGTTTCACTCAGGTGAAAGTGAAGTAGAAGAAGGAAAGTAGTGAGAGAAGGAAAATTAAGTCATTCATTCCCTGTTCTTTTGCAGTCTATAAGCTACCTAACACCAATCTCCTCTCTTTAGTTCATAATTTTCCTTTATTACTTTTCACAATCAGAAGTTCATGTCTCAACCAGCAATGATCACACATTTTGCAGAACATAGATATAAAATTAATCTGGTCAGTAGAAGCTTAAGAATTTGTATATGACACAGTTCACCTATGCTCTAATACATCTCCTGCACGATGCTGGACCTTCACAACTAAAGACAATATGCATTTACTCCCTAGAGATAAATGAAATCATTTAGTTATTTAGAAGAACATACCCACTGACATGAGCATTTTACTCAAAAACTACCCTATGTAGGGGAGAATGCAGGAGAATCCTAACAAGGGAAAGGAGAAATCCCAAATCCCTAGAGACTCCTTGAGTGCATTTATTTTACACACTGTGGAGCTGGGTGCCTCATGAGGACCATTCAGGGGTTCTGTCATGGTGAGAACTATCATGGGCTTTAACACGGGTATTCAAAACCCAAACACTGAAAGCCACCAAATTCACTTTTTACATTCAAATTTTCTACAGTGGCCACATGAAACTTTGTTTATAAAAAATATCTGATTCAATTCTTTCTCTTTTCCACTTTTACTGTTCTGTTTATCACTCCAGCAATGTGTCTTTTTAAATAAAGCTGATGGTGGGGCTGTAAACATCATAGTGTTCCTAGGCAGTGTCATTTCTCCATATAGATATGTTAGTAGCTGCCTTTCCAGTCAGTTTGGAAAATAATTCAAGAGCCAACCTAAAAAAAAAAAGTGTATGTTTTTCACAGCCTTCTCTGCCTTACCATCTAAAATGCAGTCCATTGAAACTTCTTTTCTGAGTCAGAAAAAAAAAGAAATCAAATTTTCTGCCAATAGAAGGGAGTGAAATCTGTCGTTCCAAACTTTCCTTTTGCATATTAATAGTGATTCATATTCCCAATATCTTTACAAAACATGCTTATATGTGTATATAGGTTTTCATGCAGTTACTATCAACTGCATATTTTTTCCACTTAGTGGTTGTGTAGCTTAACAAGCTTTAGCTTATTGGTAGCTTAACAAGCCTGATAATGTTTATTTTTTCAACATCAGTTGGTTGTTACCTATGTAAGCAGAATGAAACTGCTGTTGAAGAAATGAAGTGAGATGCTGTCTCTTCATAGTGGAATCCCTTCGAAGCAAGATAAAATAAAATATCATGAAGCATTGACATAAGGAGGGCTGTCCTAGATACCAGGGAGTTAGAAGTTTAGGAAAGTCATATTTTCAGGTCACTTGAAAAGAAAAGGCATTAAAGAATATGTGAAGATGCACAAGTAATGGGAAATGATAGCACAGAAAAGGCTAAAAAAAGTGACTGCTTTACCTAATTCTTCCCCTGTAATACATCTGCAGACTTTGAATAAAAAGTCAAGAATGGTTCAATGTACATGAATAAAAGAAACTTTATTGCACATATTCTCACTAAGGAAGTATAAAGGTGTTCACGAGTCAATGAAGTGAATGAAAGGACAAAGAATTAAATGTCCTAACATTTTATTTTCTATTGTTGCATCAAAAAAAAATATTGGTATGCTAGGGCATATTGGTACATAAATAAAGTTCCCATCTCTGGGCTTATATCATCTTAAGAATTTATGGCAGGAGAGCCCCAAAACTAAAATATTGGAAACTCAAGTTCATTTTGCTGTTTCACAATCTCCTTGATGTCTGAAATGACATCATAGAGCATCCCTCATTCCAATACTGTGTACAATTACACTCAATTTAATGAATCTTAGTTTGCTTTGGCTGCATTTGCTAAAATTCATTTTATTTTGGTTGTAATAAAAAGAGTATCTATTTTATGTTTTTAAAAGCAATTAATTTTTAATATCAAAGGTTTTAGGGTAACTTTTGAGTTTTATAACTTTAATGAAAATTTATATATGTTAGAATTTAAGTGTATTTCCTCAAGCAATTATAAACTCTCAAGTCCATGCATCCAAAAGTCTAACTTTTTGAATACAAAATTACAATGTGAGCTTACTTTTAATTTATGATGAATATTCTTCATATGCAGATGAAATATTAAGTTTAGTGGCTCTAGGACTTTTATTAAATACAGATAAAAGATTACTGCAAGGAGTTTAAAATCTATATTCTACTGTAACTATGTAGATAGCATAATGAATCATTTAAAGGCAATTGTGCACTTGATTGTGACTACACACTAAGAACTGTGATATTCTAATATTTACTTTTCTGATTACATTTTTAATCAAATGATATCAAATATAAGCTTCCAAGTTTTTGTTTAGATTGATCAATTTTTAAATTATTATTTCATATGCAATAACAGATTAGATACTTTATGATCATTGTTAGTAAACAACATTATGTTTCACACGAATATTGGTAGGATAAGACTCTATCAATTACTTTGATTAGGCCACGAGGAGTTAAACCAATGTGAATAATTTTATATTTTTATATGCCTACCATTATAATGCACATAAAATATAAGATACATAGTTAAACCACATATTAGAAGAGTGAAAGTGTATAATTATATGATCAAATTACATAGTCTATTTCAGTTTTTCAGTGAATTCAAGCTCCATCCACAGTATTCTGATGTAATATTACAAAGTACAAGCTAATTTTAATGTCAAATTTAAGTTCTTCAAACTGTAGACACTATACAAGGTAGTTTATAGTTTATTTAAGTATTTTTTATAATATACTTTTCACAGAATTTATATATATATATATATATATATATATATATATATATATATATATATATATATATGGTTATAATATATGTAGTTATACAGCATGCCTTTTGCATACTCTGTCCAGAAAGAAAATTAAAGTCATAAAATAAAAATAGTTATGGTACATTTTCAGAAATGAAATATGTAAGTGCTTTGAACCAGGAATGGTGGTGCAAGCCTTTAATTCCAGCACTCGGGAGGCAGAGGTAGGAGGATCTCCATGAGTTTGAAGCCACCCTGACATTACATAGTAAATTACAGGTCAGTCTGGGCTAGAGTAAGACCCTTCTTCACAAAAAGGTGTGTTTTGTTTTCTTCCAATGCTTTATTTACTGTACACTGTTAAAATTCAACTTCATGTTGTGTGACTGGAATGTAGTACGAGGCCACTTAGTCGTCCCTTTCTATAGCTAAAATCCTTGGGCATGAGTATTGTTTCTGTACAGCAGAACAAACAAAACACTTTAGCAGAGGATCTTTCATTGTGAGCCAATGGCCAAGGTAAGCAGCAAGGGAATGTCCATTGAGCCCTGTGATTGGCCTGTAATGGAATGCTATATGCTGTGTAAGACACTCCAGGGTAGCATTCTCTAGTGAAAATTAAAAGCGTATCTGTAAGGTGATTCACTGAATTTGTCAAATAAACCAGACTATCTATATTACTATGATATTCTTTTGGAAATCAACTAGTGCAAATATAAAGTATTTCCATAAAAAATAAGGATCTTAAGGCATCGAAAATCACAAAAATGCTTGTCATTTACATACATCTATGAAGTGGGATAAATATACATAATCAAAGTCATCCAACACAGGAAATGTGAGAATCCTTAACATAAAAAAGCAAGAAACTGGAACATACAGAAAAGGGGGCTGTTCTTTGACATAATGATTCTTGAAACCCATATACATTTATTTATTTTATAGGGTTAGTTTTACAGTTTTGACTTTTACTCTATCTAAATTGTAAAAAGTTACTTTATAACCTGTTTAGCTATCCACTTAAAGGCATTATGGCAGCTCAGATCATGAACTATGTGTTCTCACACATATGAATACTTTTATGTTAAGATACAATAACACTAAAGAAATGCAGGTTTAGAAGTAGCACATGGGGGATTGCCTCCCCCTAAAGAACATTAGCAATTATTGCAACAAGAAAATTCCAAACAGTACTATTGTCTTTACATTTTTTCCTCTATTACACTTGGTGTTCAAACCCATTCTACTTTGGTTAATAAAATAATAATTGAGAGTAGGCTTCTGGTCAATTGACCCAGTTCAAGAAGTAGCATCATGTCTATTTCTATATATTTGCTTATATACTTCTCACACCAGAATCAGAAACTCATAACTATTCAGGGGCATTACAAATAAAAGAAATGTGTGCTTAAAATATAACCAAAATCATTAGTTATGATTCTTTGTCATTCAAAATCAGCTATTTTTCTAATCATTTAAGACAACTATACTCCCATATGAGCACCCCTGAAAGCCAAACGGAGTGGTGAGTAAAAGCTAGCAGGTAAAGCTTTCAATTTACCTACATTGCTTAATCACTGAATGATATTACCTATGAGCTAACTGTAATTGATACTAGAAATTGTATATAAAGATTTACAATTAGAGCATGAGAAAAATGCTCTATGAAATTCATAAGACTAAGGGGAATCCTTAATAATATTCCATATTAAAGCCTAATATGATGTGAATCTGACACTGTCCCCTTCTTTAGAGCAGCATGTTACTATTATGTTTTAAATGGTTCTTTGAAAACCTGACAGGTCATGTACAGTCTCAGGGATTGCCAGCCTCCTAACTAATAGAGTCTAAAGTACAAATCAGACAATCTAGGTGAGCCCAGAATTCTATACTGCCTTAATGTCTCAAGGAGCTTGATCCCTTCCTCTTTGAGATTCCTGATATGTATAATGGAAATAGGATTAGAATTTAATAACAAAAAATGCTGGCATGACCTTATAGATAGTTGACCAAGTGGTGCCATTATAATGCTGCTTTTTAACTTGAGTATTGCTCCAAAAGTTGTTACTTTTGTATCTTACTAATTAATACTCCTTTGCTGCAAATTATAGTTGTCTTTTTTTAAAAAACATGAGGACAATCAAAAATCATTTTCTGTTGTGCAACAAAATTATACCATGCATTTTGATATATTACAGACTAAAAGATTCCCAAATATAAATCTTAATATTCAAAGTTAAGACATTTTGAAAGATGCTTTGTGTATTAGTCATTTAGAAATAAGAGTTATTTCTCCATTTATACTGCAATAAAATTTTAATTAAAAATTTTATGTAGTTATAGGAATACTGTGGTCTTTTTTTTCTCTATAAATCACCCGATTTTACTCAAACAACTGATCAGAAGCAAAAATTAGTAGCTTCCATATTCATATCATAAAATGTTATTTCATCCTTTTTCCAAAATGTTTTCTAATTTAGGGATATGACTTTTGCGTTAAAAAATAATAAAGTAGGATAATAGATATTAACTTGTATATTACTCACTGCCTTTATGTTTAAATGTTTTTTTTTTCCTATTAGGCAAAGCTTTTATTATTGATTTCTAGAATACTTAGATAAATGCCATGCTGCTTCATTATATAATCCTCTTCCTAAAGAAAGTAACAGGTTATAAGTAGTCATTATTACAAGGATTGACAGTATCTGTTCTGATCTGAGTTTATATAGTAGTTAAGCAATAAGATACCAATTTCATGTACATATCTGTTTTATGCTCAGTATATTAAAAAAAAACTAATTTTCCTTTCTATTATCAGTTTCATTACCTATTACTATAAGTAAGTCCACATAATAAGTCCTATTTGGTAACATATGTGTTGCTTAAGTATTAAAAAAACTCAACTAACGAAATCATTTATTCAATATTAAAATAAGATATAAGAAAAAAAATCACTGCAGACTATATTTCTGCACATAGTTGGAGACTCACAGCCTGGAAGCAGCTGTAGTGTTACCCTGACCCCTGAAGGAAGGAATCAGGAGTTAACTTCACATTCAATTTCCTACACAATATGAACACCAAACCTCCAAATCCATGGGCACAATATATCAATGTTTGAGCATGTCTTGCAGAAATAAGGAAGTCACCTCAGATATCATACCTAAAAATTTCATTCCACAATTCCACCATTCTGATTGGAGGTGAGCAAATCTTTTCAAAGTTACTTAGTGAGTCTCTAGCTCTTATACTGACTCCATAGCAGTGCATGAAAATGAAATGTGAGAAATATAAGAAAAACAGAAAGAAACATCCCATCTCCCTGACAGAAAAGTCATATAGCCAGTTTCTAAAATAATTTTAAAGGAAAATAGGAAATAGCACCACTAGATAGATTCAAATGGCCAGTGTCAGCAGTTTCATATGTTGGTGAGTATATGTTCTACAGAGGGAAATACAGATACTGAAACAGTAGAAGGCCAAAAGAGGCTGATGTGCATCTGCTTAAAAAAAAAAAAAAAAAAAAAAAAAAAAAAAAAAAAAACATGACTCCAAATAAAGCATGAAGAAAAATGTCATTTTATTCTGCAGTATTCCCTCCTCGGTACAGTTAGCACAATGCATCTGTCTCATCTCAGGGTAAAAGTCTTTAGCAACTGCAACATGTCTTTTAAGGCAATCAGTGAGGAAAACTTGCAAACAGATCATTATTTGTAGGATTTGCATTAGTAAGTAATTCAATATCATTTCTTATTGTTAGTATTTTATTTAACAGGACTTCATTATTTATAAAGATTTTTTTTTTTTTTACTTCTTTTTTCCCTGAGGGTTAAAATGGCCCAGAAAGAGGTTGTCATGGCAAACATAAAGGTGAGAGGCACTCATTTCTGACACACCTTGGAAGGAATCATGATTTTTTATGAGGGAACCACCAGACTGAAATCTGCATCAAGCTCTACCATGAGAACTGTGAGAGGACACTTAACCATCATTCCCTTCAGTCTCTTAGTCATTTGAATGGATTTAACTTTCCACTTGGTTGAGGTCACACATTTCAACCACAGGGAAAAGAACTATGACCTTGGCTGGAGTCAACACCCCAATTACTCAGTGAGACACTTGTGAAACATTGCAGACACATTTTGACTCTCCACGGGTGTGGCTAAAATTGCTCCTGTCCAGCCCTAAAGCTTACATGATCTGCTGTCCCTCAGAAACTCACTATGAGAAAACTCATGCTAAATTCACCACCGAGATCAAGGTCTACAGGACCCTTGGAGTTAATCACTGTCTGCCCTTCTCTGTTAGCTGTTACCAGCCTTCAAAAGTTAACAGGGTGATGGAGGCTCTCTCTATACAATCATTTCATCTCACTATCATTGACTGAGTCTCACTGATGTAATGAAGTTACATAATCACCGATTATGCACGACTTCCATCCATCTTCCTACATATCCACATATCGTCTTTTTTCCCCCTTCAGATTCATCTACCAGGTGAGAATTATAACACATGTAAATGCTCCATTCTCTCATCATAGGTACTCAATATGGGACTTTAGCATTGCAGTACAGTGCACTGATCCACGTCATCAATATTGATTTTTTCATCCAATTTCTCAGGCAGAAAATGCTTAAGGATCCTTAGTGTTCTACTCTCTAACTTTTTACCAAAAGGGTAAAATAGTGGATAGGACACATCTTCAACTTAAGGTTAAGGAAAGTGTGTAATTGCCTGTCTTTCCCAGTCTGGCTACATTGCAATAAAAGCACAATCTCCACTTCCAAACCCTAGACTCCCTGCACGTGGGTCGCAGCTTCAGGTATTTAGGGTACTGAGTAAATACCCTAAATTTGGCAATTGAACTTAAGGGGGAAAAAAAGCACTATGTGATATTGAGATGATATTGTTCTATGCTTCTGTGTTTTACTCTTCATTTTCAGTTCTTTTCTTTTCTTTCTTTTTTTCCTCCTTTTCTCTCCGAGTGATAATCCAGTAGATAAAAAGTAGTCCAGGGCACTTAATAATCTCCAATAACCACAGGCTAGAAAACAATTAACAATGATTATCACCTTAAAGTTTAGGAACTTGACAAGTGGGATATCTTTGGTCCCATTGCGGCTGGGAAATGCAGCAGAATGCTGCACTGAGTTGAAAACAAATTTCTTTTAAGGAATAAAGAATAGCTTGTTTTATTTTCAGCAGGGCTCTTCAGTAAGTGCTTCTTTTACCACTGCTAGCCCTCCAGAACGCAGGAGCCACAAATATTGCATCCAAACAAAGAGTGTCTACCCAGGATTAATTCACCACATTCTTCCATATCAAAATAATTCAAGGGATGATGCTTTGATTTATTTTCAATTAGACTCAGAATTCAGGCACACATACATACTCACACGCACACACCAACACACCCAACTGCAGTTCTTCCATTCAGTGCCAATAACGGCCACATCACAGCCATCAGTGCGATGCAGCAATCATCCCAAGTCACCCATTCTCATTACAAACGCCCAAGTTTGCTCACGCCACTGATGGGTCTGCATATGTAAAATGACCTTACCCACAACAGTCTTCCAAATTATTCTCCTCTGGATATCAGTCGGTAGGGTAATTGCTGGTCATCACAATGCGTATTCAGAAAAATCCACGTTTTACTCCTGTGTTCTGTTTCTTGTTTTTGCTAGCAATTAATATCGGGAACAAGATACCCATTCACAAATGCCAAGTTCACCATCAAAGCAGATAATTCCATACAGATCTTCCCTAGGAAACTGTCTCCACTTAGTTCTCAAAGTGCCCGATTGTTTGGTGAAGATACAATCCAGGTGCAGAGGAGAAAAAAGGGGGAAAAAAAGGAGTAGGAGAAAAAAAAGAAGAGGCAGATATAAAAGGAGAGGCTTAGAGAAGAGAGAGCAGAGAAAGAAACAGAAAATAAAAATAACGTGTGTTTTTTTTTTCCCCTCTTTTTTAAAGAAGGAAGGAAAACGGACGGTAAGTGAGGAAGTCTGTGAGCTCTATGGCAAGATCAAGAGTCTTGCTTGCAAATCTTCTGGATACATGTAGCCTTTCAAATCCTCATGGTCCCCAAGTAAAATTTCCAGATCCGGGATGCAGCCATAAGAAAGAATCCTATGTATATTTCACAAGTATCCCGCAATAACAGATCCGACGGGGTTTTCCTTGTACAGTACTGCTATGTGAAAGCACACAACCCCTGCTGTTTGGGAAGGTGTCTCCTGGGTCCTAGCTCTCTTCATCAGACCCCAAAAATGATTTTTCAGAAGAGAGTGCTGGTGGTATGGGGAGGCAGCTTTGCGTTTATCTTGAATGATGCTAATCCGGAGCGAAAACGACAAGCAAGACAAGAATAGCACGAGATCTTGATTAATAGCCAGAATCCACTCAAAATATCCCAAGGAAGAAGGAGCGAAAACAAGAAAGAGAAACTGCAATGCATAAATGATTCCAGTGTTTCTACAAGATCGGTTCATTTGATTGAATGCATTCTCTGGTTTGCTGCAAGTCATAAAGAGGATAGTATTGCTGCCACCCAATGGATATTTTAGTCCTAGCCAATCCACAGCCACTGCTTTGCGAGTTTTAGTTTTGACAAGACCAGAAGAGGAAGAAGGGTAGCCTGAGAATCTTTTTTGAAGAGTCCAGGAGAAATAACGGGAATCTTGCCTTCAAGGCAAAAGTGGCCCGACAAATTGGAATGCTCACTCAGTCTTGCGTTAGACACCTTAGAAATATGGATACAGTTCTCCTGGCGGCAGAAAGGTGCAGAGAGCAAAGCCTAAGCTGACATACTCATAATAGCCTCCTTTTCATCTCTTCTCTTTGAAGCAGATTTATTGTGCGCGATCTCTCTCTCTCCTCTCTCCTCTCTCTCTCTCTCTCTCTCTCTCTCTCTCTCTCTCTCTCTCTCTCTCTCTCTCTCTCTCTCCATTTCCACAGGGAGGGGCATGTGAGAGCTGCTCCAAATCTCTAGCAGCAAGGTGATAATTGTTTCTAAAGGACAGTTTTGCAAAGTACTTCCGTCTGTATTGGTATGTAAACTAGAAGTCCTTCAGGCAGTTACCCTCCCCGCAGATGCTCCCTCTGTTTGGGGAGGAGCAAAATCTTCCCAGAAAGATTTGGACTGGGGTTGGGGAATGCTTTGGATGACTCCCTGGGAAGGGGCGGGAGGTAGAGGAGTGGGAGGAGAAGACAGGGAATTGAAGAGGATCCTCCTCCGATTCACCAGGGAATAGAGTTCTCCACCTCCTGAGAGTTCTCTGCCCTCTCCAAAATGGATTTGCAATGAAGGGAGAGGGACAAAGTAGGTACAAGTAGATAAAAGAAGATATTTGCTCATTGTTAGGTCCTTGCATTTTTACCTTGGGGTGGCATCATGCCCGTGATTCTGCGTTTCTCACATTCATATATGCAGATCACCTAAGTGTCTTGGGAAAAGGCAGATTCTGTCTTACCTAGATCTGGAATGAGGCCTGAGAGTCTGAATCTTATAAGCTGACCCATGGACTATAATGATGTTTTTGGACTATATACCACACTTAGCGTAACAGGAGCCTGGAGAAATGTTAATATTTAAACTGCAGCCAGAATGTTAGGTACTGGCAGTGGAGCAGGAAGGACAGGTAAAAGCTTTTTCTGTCATCATCTTCAACTTTTTCCGCATACACCTCCTGCTGATTCCACTCTGAAAGCTTTAACCCACTCTACTGGGTTCCCCTGCAGCTTTGAAAGGTTTAACATAATAAACCAGTAATAGAAGACCAGTCAAAGCATCCTGTACCTTGAAAACTGGGCCTACATTTAATTTAGGTAGTAAAACAGAAATACATGCATGCAAAAATTAGGTGAAATGTAAGCTAAATTAATGGATGTTAAACTAATCAGGGCATGCGAGAGGATGAATGAGGGCTAGCAGATTGAAAGGGAAGTTAATCTATATTTTGAAGCAATGAAAATGAATTTGAACTTTCATTCCAAAGGGACAAAGGTGTGTTAGAACATATAGGCAAGACTTGCATGTTTGTCTTTTTGTTTTAATTTCTTCTATGGGAAGTCACCCAGGTTTACTCTGATGTAAATAGCACTCTCTTCTCCTATGTACCTTCTCCACATACTGTAACTCAGAGTCATTCAGAGGCCAGAGGTAAAGAGGAAATATATTCTGTCTCTCCATCCTTTTGAATGATCCTTATTTGGTACACCTTCTAACACAGTCCTTTTGCTGACCCACTTAAGTGTAAAACTAGACCTCAAGCAAACTAAAGGAAATACAATTAAAAATATGCTTGCTTCAAGCAAAATTTGGAAAAGTCCTGGACTATAGAGTCATATTTCAGCTGAAATTCTACTCCTAAATGGCTGTCATCACCCATGGGAATCACTGATGTCTCTTGGCCTCAGTTTCCTTGCCTGTAATTGACAGTTGAAATAAAGCAGTTGTCAAGGTGTGGTATCACTCCATATGGGAGAAAAATCCAAATTCTGTGTTTGCAATGCTTCTGCCAGTCAGTTTGTTAACTGAACAGAGCAAAAGTTGAAGTTATTACCTTGACATAGGCTGCAGAGAGCATCGGGAAGCATCTACATACAGGTGGAAACTGGACTATTTCAATCCTTCTGAAAGAGATTATTTAAATGTCTTTCTCATCAGATCCAGGGAAGAAAATGTTTGTTGAAATCTGAGGTGAAGCATTGTCTATTCCTGGATCCTACAGAGCCAACTGTGGGCCTCACTGTTTGTTGCCATGGGATCCTCTTTGTGCGAACTGTCTTGAACTGTGTGGGAACATTTTCCTCTTGCCTCCCTTCAGTTCTCTTTCTAACTCTTCTGAAGATATGTGTCAGAACAAAATGTAGCTGCATTATTGCCAATTAAGACTAACAGCAGCTGCAAGGTGCATCTAATTAAGAATTTTAATTACTTCACTGAGTTCTCTTTTGCAGATGTTTGGAGCATTAAACAATGTATTGTGATTTTGTCTTAAAATCCGAAGAAAGCTAACATCTCTCCAAGTGAGAGGGGTCAAAAATTACAGAAATCCATAATGGATGTTAAAAAGAAGGTTTGTGTCAGGTGTGGTGGCACATGCCAGTAATCCTAGCACTCAGGAGTCTGAGGCAGGAGGTTTCACGTACCAAAGCAGCTTGTACTATACACTAATTCTGAGGTTAGCCTGGGTGGCAGTGAGATACTGCCTTTGAATAGTTGTTTAACATGGGAAGTACATACATTGAAATATTGTTTGAGAATATGTGACACTGTATTCAGTATGAGAAAACAATATTATAACCATATTTTTTTAATTTTACCAAAGGAAACAGCAAGTAAATCTCACAATGCTGATACAAGTAGAAACCTCAAATGTTACATAGTTCTCCTTTTTTTCTTCTCTTTGCCAGTAACAGGATAGTTAACAGTAAGTTTAGTGCTGCAGTATGGGGCTTGTAGGCTAAAATGCAAAGCATTATGGGTTTTGTAGTAAAATCTGGTTGCAGATCAATCCATGCCTGTAGCTTTTCTCAATTGAAGAAATTGCTTTTCAATTTTCTAGTAATAATAAAGAAGAGTGTTAATATAGTTTGCATCAGATTAATGAAACAATGTTGGTATTACTGGAAGTATAAATTTAGTTGAGCTATCACAGTATTCTGAATGAAGAGTATAAAATAACAACTGCTTTCTAAGCCACAAAATAAACTGAGTGAGCCAATTCCTGCTATTGCTAAATAATAGCTGAGGTCTTATAAATCACATTTACTGTTTTAGTGATAAAAAATGAGGAAATATCAAATGTGATGTCTATGAAAGAGAAGTTGGAATACAGGGAATGAACTCAATTTCTTATTAGTTCCACCTATATGTGTTGCTAGCTCAAGTTTAATTCTCCACACTTCACATATTCCCCCAATAAAGTATGAGAGAGCATTATTAAACCTATCCTTTCTGTATTTTATTATACAAAATTGCGTGGAGTATTCTAAGGTGCTACTCAAAATTACACATATGTTTACAGTGGATTATTTCACCCAGCTTTAGTTTAATTAAATCTGGCAATTTATAAATTAAGAAGTTATAATTCAGTTCATTTTTCATATACAGGTAATTCTGGACACACAAATATATAATTTACAGATATTTTGATTTAACTGTTGGCAATTTATTTCAAATTTCAAGGAGAGTTTTTTGTGTGATATGAATTCAAAGTCAAACTCCCCAGTAGTGTTGTATGAAATCACCCACCTTTGTTATAAAGGATAAAATACATCTCTTCAAAGCCTCTCCCATCTGAAAAAGTCACTATTATTATGCTAAGTTATTTAGAAGGTAATTTATACCTGAGGTTGCTTCCCTTTCTCTTTCTTTCCTTGAAGAGGCCTCCATCCACAAAAGGATGCAGTAAAGCAAACTATTATTACAAATATGAATAAATTCAAAATAAAGTATTTATTTGCAGGCTTTTTGCCAATAACATTCATTTGAACTCACCGCCACATATGCTCAAATGAGGTATAGACAAAGACTTGAGCATTTCAGCAAAATTCCACCATAAAGTTAAGAAATAATAAAGAATACTTTGAAAAAAGCCACCAGCAACAGGAAAGAAAAATGCCATGCCTGCATTTATTTCAAATTTCTAAGTTTTGAATCATAAAAATACACAAATATATATCTTCTTGAATGCAGTTTACATTATTGTTCATACTGTGAATATTTCTTTTATGGTCATAAAAATAAAAGCAATGCCCCAAATGAAACACTATGTACATAAGCGATGCAAATGCATCCCCGGTGGAAAGCCGGCTGGTTGCTGGTGGGAGGGTATATTTATACAGTGCCTTTCATTTGGAAGGTTCCCAAAATGATTTGCAAACTGTATATAGAGGAATTGCTCACCATGGAAATTCACCCACTTCCAGGAGAAAATGCAAAAGTCATTCCATGCTGACAACTAGTTTAAATAAAACCACAGAACAGTATTTCAGGTGGGTAAAAATATAAAAATCATAATTGATTCTAGAAATAAGTGGTGATAACACACTATGTGCCAGGTATGGTTTGAGGTAAGAAGGGAATATTTTGATTAATCTAGTTAGTTTCCCTGTCCTCCTGAAGCTTACTTATTATTGAATTCTGACTGGAATTTTGGAACTAAAAGTCCTGTTTCCCAGTAAATTTCTGATCTCTGCATATAGTTCTACTGAAATAGAATGCTTGCTGCATGTTGTGTTTATATATAACATGCTTAATTGTATCTAGGACACATGACCTATGTGGTCATACCTTCCACTTTAGACTGAATACACAAAAATGACTTCAGATATTACAGTTTAAGCAGATAGAATGACAATAACTTCTTCTGTGTTAAATAATTTTCTGAGTTTGGAAAATTAAATCTATAGAAATGTATAGCTGATTGCTTACTCTGAACTGATTCAAGGCACTTCATAGTAATTAAGGCATATGTAGCAGTTTGGTGAAGAAAGAAAATGATGTGAGCTGATGTTTCAGAGTATGACATGTGGAATCAAATTTCAGTGTTTCCTAAATTAGCTAGATGATTAATGTTTTACAGATGAAAATAGAATAGGAAAAGAAGGTATGTAAGGCAAGCACTGCCCAAGTTTGGCCCAGACTCATTCACGCTCCAGTTCTGTATGCTCACAACAATCATCAGCTGAACACCCCTTCTCTGAAATTTGCTTCTAAACCAAGAGCTAGGTCCCCTTTAACAAATCCTACTGAGCTACTGGGTCTTCCTTTTTTCAGAGCAGGGAGTACCTGGACTTTAAATCTCTCCTCCCCTTTACTCAATGATATTTTTGTTGTTAAGAGAACCCTTGCAATTTCTTTCTTTTTTAAAAAGTATGTATTTATTTGAGAGAGCGAGAAAGAGGCAGAGAGAGAATGGTCATGCCAGGGCCTCCAGCCACTGCAAATGAACTTCAGAGGCTTGTGCCACCTTGTGCCTCTGGCTTACATGGATCCTGGGGAATCCAACTGAGGTTCTTTGGCTTTGCAGGCAAATCCCTTAACCACTAAGCCATCTCTCCAGCCCTGGATCTTTTTTACTATATCTCTGAAAACCCCTGTGGTACAGAACACTCTAAGCTACCCAGTGAGATAGAACTGAAGCTGGGTCTCTGTTTGCAGTTGCTAACACTGTTTCTTCATTTGAAAAACCTAAGAAAGACAAGAAGAAATAATCATAGACGTTCTATCTCCAACTCTCAAATATTCAGCCTATGCAAATAAAGTCAGTAACACTGATCCATCATTTATCAATTATATACTATGAACTGGTTGTCGGAGCTCTAGGGTTGGGTTAAAGCACAGTGTATTAGTTTTCCTATAGCTTATATCTAACTTTATAGAAACATATAAGTAATGTATGTGAGATAGAATGTACTAAGTCCAGCCTGAGAGCTATTAATGCAGCCTTATAATTTGGGGTAAACTGGACAGAGAATATTCAGTGACATTGAGGTATGAACAATATAAAAATAACAAAAGTGAGTGAAGTCCATGAATAAAAAAGCAACATTTGACTGGGATAGTTTCTTGGTACCAGAAGAGAAAAAGATTTGTCCTGGGAGTAGAACTCCAGAGTATTAAAAAAAAAAAAATCATAGAATCAGTTTTGAAGTAAGCTCTAGAGAAAATCCTTTCTTTTTTTCTTTTCAAAAAAAATATTTTAGACAGAGTAAATTGAGTGTCACTCGACCAAATGACATAGTTATTAAGCTTACGCAGCTAGGAAGTGGTAGGAGTTCTCTTCTGGCATGACTCAGCCATATTGTCTGTCAACCTTTCTTTTAAAAGATAAGTTTAGGACATAATAGAGATATCTGCTGCAATAAAATCTGACATATCGCTACATGGCCTTGAGAAAATTTTTTGTCATCTCTAAGCTCCCATATGGTCCTACCTTTGTTAAATGAAGTTAACAGGATATCCTTCTCTTGGGAATGTATAGGGTACATATCTGGGGGACAGAGTAACTACATCATGGCATATATTTGAGAAATGTAGATTGTGTTCTATTTTAGATTTCAATTCTTTTTTCATTTATCTTCTTTATTAATAACAATTATTTACAGAGGTATAAACAGAGTCAAGGATGTATGTAATTTGTTTGTCTTTTTGTTGTTGTAAACTATACTGTTGAGAAGAACCAGGCATCCAAGTAAGATAGTTCTTATTTACTAAATTGTTTGTCTGACTACAATTTATGGATATAACTAATAGATTGTCACAGGGACAGTGTAAATTGTTCATTTGGCACAAGCAGAAGTCAATTAGGTGAGTCTAATTTTTCTGATCAAATAATACTTATAATAAATGCATAAATGTTAAATATCTGTTTACCTATTAAAGCAGTCTATTTGACCTATGTCAAAGAAGAGGATGAGCACATGGCCAGTGCACATGTGATTATGTAAGCAACTTCAATACACATGAAGCTGGGACATATTTAAAGCACAATGCAACATCATCATAAATTCTTTAGAATGAGTGAACTCACACCTGAATCACGCAGAATAGAAAATACTGGTAAAGCTTGGCTTGGAGGTTCACGTATTTAATCCCAGAACTAAGAAGGTTTTGGTAGCAGGATCCCAATAAGTTCAAGCCCTGTTTAGGCTAAATAGTGAGTTCCAGGTCAGAATTGGCTACAGTGAAACCCTGCCTCAAATAAATAAATAAATAAATAAATAAATAAATAAATAAATAAATAAATAAATAAATAAATGAAAGAAAGAAAAATATCAGGACTGAGAAGATAGATGATTTAGCAGTTAAAGGCATTTGCTTACTAAGACAAGGGTCCCAGGTTTGATTGGGCAGTAACCAACATAAAGCCAGACTCAGAAGGTGTCTGGTGTCTGGAGTTCCTTTGCAGTGGCAAAAGGTCTTGACATGCCCCATGTGCACTTCCTATCCCCCCCACCTCATTAAAGAAAGGAAGGAAGGAAAAGCACAAAGGAAGGAAGGAAAAGAAAAGAAAAGAAAAAATGTTAGTGAAGATCTATGAAACTGGAACTCCCATGTACTCAGTGTAGAAGCAAAAACTGCTTCAATATACTTGGAAGTCTTTTCAGCAAATATACTAAAACATATATATAATTTGCAATATGAAAAAATTGTTAGATTAATATTCAAATAAATCATGCATGTTTTAACCAAGAGTCTATATTAGAAAATTCAGAGCATATTATTCAAGGAATTTCAAATTTGGAACCTACCTAAAAACAGACCAATGAATGAGAACAATAATATATATATATATAATCACATGTAATTTATTAAAAATTGTTCCTAATTACAAGAAGATTACATCTGAAAAACATAAAGTGGAGCAAAATAAAGCACAGAAAGGTACCAATTGTGTGACTACCTTTATAGAGATGGTTAAGCTACTCAATCTATACTGTAAAACAGAAAAAATAGTAGCAATTCTTGGTAGAAATACTGAGTAAAATGAAACATCAGTGGACCTAGGGACACTGAATATCCTGAGTCTTTTTCATCCAGATATTTGTTGCTTGGGTATATCCATCCTATGGAAATTCACTAAAATAATGCATATTTGTGTACATATTTGTGCATTTATGTATATATTTCATACCTAATATAAACTTGTTATAACAGTTAGTTTTACTACCAGAAGAAGAAATATGTGTTTAAATATCATACCAATGATATATGATTAAAATAATAAAACATTAAACTGTATGAGCACATATGTGTGAAAGTTAAATATTTCATCATGTTAAAGATGTATATATTTGCCAGATGTGGTGGCACATGCCTTTAATCCCAGTACCCTGGAGGCAGAAGTACGAGGATTACTATGAGTTTGAGGCCACCCTGGGACTATATAGTGAGTTCCAGGTCAGCCTGGGCTAGACTAAGACCCTACCTTGAAAAGCAAACAAAAAAATGCATATATGTAAGTAGAAGAACATATTAATGGGGGTGAAAAGGCTTAAGTGAAGTCAGGGGAACAGATTGAGTAAAGAAAATGTGGAGTGAGCTCTAATCAAAATCTAAGAGGATATAATTAAGTCATATGGAAACCTACATTGACTCAGTAGCCATAGATTGTTACTAGAAAATTTTCAGTGCCAGGGATGGATACCTTCCTGTGAATTGTTGGCCAGAGAGGACCCTGGCCAACAAAACATTACAGGCCATTGCCAAGGCCCTTGGTTTCCCACCTGGAAGAGATGGTAAGACCCTATTGCTGAAGACTCCACATACTTGGGCTGCAAGGTCACTAAGAAATCCTGCTGGAGATGAGCTGAATACCTCTTCCATGTATACCAGCTGACAGAAAGCTGGAAAAAGCCATGCTGCATGCAGTTCAGTGGGAGAGAGAGAAAACATCAGTGAAGATACTCAACAGTGGACACTGCAGGGCTTATATTTAGCCAGCCAGGCCAAATGAACCAACTTGGACAATAGTGGCATGTCTGTCATGGTGGAAACCAACTGCTCTCTAATTGGACTGGAGTCCTGTCCATGGGAGGAAATAAATCCCTGGTTAAGAAAACCTACAACAGGGGTAATCATGAACCCTAGGGTGTAATGTCTGGTAGTCTGGCTAAATGTGCATACTATGCTCGCTAAGCTGCCCCAGTAAACACTTCTCTTAATGTTCATACCCATATATTATTGCTACTCTCACTTTTGGTTAAAGAACCTTCCCTTTTCAGATGGCAGTGACCTTAAGATGACTCAGGAGGCACCATGGTGCTGAGTAGAAATGACAGAGGAGTGCTCAGCACTGAAATATCTCTATCACAACTTCCAAGGCTCGGGGTCCATTGTGGAAGAGGTGTTGGAAAGAATGTAAGAGCCAAAAGAAGGATAGGACTCCTCACAATGTGCACTCTCCAGATACAAAATGGCCTGTATATCCATGACCTCACAGTGCCTGATACTACCTACACAAGACCATCATAAGAGGAGGAATATGAAACAGAGACTGATTGAAGGGAGGAGTGGATATGATAGAGAATGGAGTTTCAAAGAGGAAAGTGGGAGAGGGAAGGAATTACCATGGGATATTTTTTACAATTATGGAAGGTGTCAATAAAAAAAGTAAAAAAATGTTGGAGGAGAATCTGCCTATGTAACAGATATAAAAATTCAACATTTGTTTATTTTAAAATGTATTTTCAGGAAAATGAGATTTTTAAATGAAATATAGTTAACAGTAAATTTCAACTCAGAAAAAAATATTCAATAATTAAGATCAATCATATCTTTGACATTTTAGTGGCAATAAAACTTTGTACAATTTTTGAATGATCCTACCTAAAGTTTATTTAGCCCTTATGTGTCAGGCATCTTTGAAAGTATATTAATGTAGTAATTAACTTATTCTACAAAAGAATGATTGAATTACAGATGTTCAATGTCTCACAGTGACAAAGGTGGAAATTGTACTTTATCTAAATCACTATGCTTACCTAGTCCTTTCAACATATGATTATCCATATTATATTTAGCTGACATCATCTATTTTCTATGCCTTGTGTATTGCTCTCTGTGTCTTGCAATTGCTGACATGTCACACTTCACACTCAAGAGTTAATAGCTGTTCAGCAAAACCTCTATTGATATGTTTTCTTAGCAGAGGATATAGCCCTTGTATTGGTATATATCTTGGTTATGCTTACTTTTTGTCTAAGTGAATCATTATGTTTCTGTTTAATAAAAGGAAACATGATACAAAAAAATCTTTACAATCAGCCAGGTGTGGGTGGCACATGCCTTTAATCCCAGCACTTGGGAGGCAGAGGTAGGAGGATCACCATGAGTTTGAGGCCACCCTGAGTCTACATAGTGAATTCCAGGTCAGCCTGGGCCAAGTGAGACCCTACCTTGAAAAAATAAAACAAAACAACAAAAAAACCTTTTACACTCAAAACTGTTAATATTTCAATTTTATTGATACCTATAAGTAATATAATGAAGAGTGTGTTAACATTAATATAAATACCAATGTGGTATTCTGAATTAATTTGCAACCAGTCACATAACAGGCCCAAAAGAGATACCTAGCCCCAATCTATGTATAAGTGTTTATCCTATCCTAAGAGAATATTATAACAGAATGAGATTATTGTGTAGTGAGTACTAGGAACTAGAGAGAAATTATAGTATAGCAGAATATAGATAGTAACTTAAAAATTGAATAACATTATCATAAAAATCTGTTATGACAGAGGCACTGCCAGACATAGACAAGTTCACCAAATGTTTAAATTTCCTTCTTAAGCACTTAAAAAAAATCACATATCCCATTCCATTTGCATCTGCATGGAACCACAGTGAACTGTGAACAGACATGATCAGTCTTCCTATACTGATCCTTAATTTTTCCAGGGAATTCTCCCCACTAGCTTTATTCTGCTTGTTTTTTTTTTTTTGTTTTTTTTTTTTCCATGTGGACAGGGCTTGAAGATAACAAGTCATGTGCCAATAGGGACCCTTGCCCAATTCATTTCTAAGAGCTACTATGTATCCAGGATCAACAGCCTTGGACCTCTTGTAAGAAGAAATATTCATTACATGAAACTACAGAGAATTTGGGTTTATTTGCCAGTGTAATAAATGTCCCGATGTATAAACTCTGCTCATGACCTCTTAAGGTCAAGGAAGACATTGATTTTCTTCAACATATGTTTGTGTATCTCAGATGAGGAACATTATGTATTACCAGTCTTTGCTACTAGTGTTTTTTGTTGTCTATGCACATAACTCTTATATTCATCAAGATTTTCAGTTATTTTATGAAGTTATAAATGCTGGAGGAAGCACGACCCAAAATAAAATCATGCATCTTGATATTTCACTATATTAAACATATGGTATTGTCCTTATGTCAATCTACCCATCTGCTTCTTTTTACCTAAAGAAACTATCATATATTTTACATTTCAGTTGTTTCATGTTTGTGAAATACTAATTCCAGTCTGGGTAAAATACTGTGAATAGGCTTTACTTTTTCTCTCCCACTCAATTGAATTTAAAGGCATTACTGAATGTATGGAGAAACTATTTGGAAATCCTGGGGAATAAACAGTAGTAGGCAGATCCAAAATGAAGACCATGATATAAATTAATTCTGGATTTGCACTCTTTACTTTTACCTTTTTTTCTACTTTGTGCTACCCCAACTTGAAACTAACAAAACCAGATAAAAATATTTTATTAATTTGAAAGAGAGGGAGAGAGTATGGAAGAGAGACAAAATGAGCACACCAGAACCTCTAGCCTTGTCAACAAACTCCAGACACATGTGCCATCTTGTGCATCTCACTTACATGAGTAATAGGGAATTGAACCTGGGTACTTAGGCTTCAAGGCAAGTGCCTTAACAGCTAATCCATCTCTCCAGTCCCAGACATTTCTTAATGATCAAGGACAACCCTCCAGTGCTTCTCTCTAACTTTCCAGTTTCTTCTGTCCCAGTCCCCAATCAAACCTATGGGGAGGATGGAGGTTACAGTATCATTACCTGGACCCAGCAAGCGCAAATGCTATAAAGGAGGAAATGGCCTTCTGTTGTGGGGGGTGGGGGGTGAAGCTCCAAGGGCATAGGTCAGACTCTCTATTGGATGATGATTTCACCACTCTCCTTTGAGTCTCAATAGTGCATTCTAGTGTTGGATAATGAGAGTTGCTCATTGCTGGTCATAGAATCAAAAACCCAGAGACAAAGAACTGAAATGGAAATTTCAGGCAGGAAGAACTCAAGAGATTGTCTCTACAGATTTGTTTGTGAATGCTAATACTCATTCTAAAGATACACATGTGACCATTTAGTTTTAATTAATAGTAATTTTTAATTTTATCCCCCCACACCAATCAGCACTTTTTGTTAGCTCCTCTCAATATTTTGCCTTCTATTTTCATTTGTCTCTTCTTTTCAATCTATTGATTTCTAAGGTGGGTGATGCTTTCTTAACCACAATTTTGTTGTTGTTGTTGTTGTTATTGTTTTGCAGTGCTGGGGATAGGACTGAATGCTTTGTGCATGACAACCAACCTCACTCCACATAACTACACCACCACTTTCCTATCATATTATAACATTGTAAGATGGAAACAAGCAATTAATTTTAAGTACTTTTTCTACTTTAATATTACTGTTTGTGGCTATAAATCCCCCTCAAATTCCTTTAAGTCTGGATAAATTGTTCACTTATTAAAGGTTCTTTGTTGTAAAGCTTGCTGACCTAGGTTCAATTATCCAATTACCCACATAAAGCCCACCAACACAATGTGGTGAATATATTTGCAAAATGTGGCAAAAGACTCTGACATATATGTATAAATAATGGAATTATGTTTTAAAAGGCACTTTTAACTCATGTGATGAAATCTATTGTCTGGTGTTTTCACATTCATTCAGTTACTTTTTTATGCAGTAGTGAGTATTGAACAAGCAATGTTCTAGCACTGAGTTACACCCACTTTTGTTTTTATTATTTTATTTTACATATATTATAACAGGTTATTCTTTTTTATTCCATCATCCCTGCTCCTGTTACCCTTAAGGCCCTCCTCAGTGAGGTTTGTTATTCATTGTGGGGTCATGAAGGCCTCAGTTAGTCCCTATAGGGTAGCAGAAGGAAGACCATGTCTCAGGGTATTACTACCCACTCTGTGGCAATTAAAATCTTTCCTGCTCCTCTTCCATAATGTTTCTTATACCATAACAGGACTATTGGCAGTCTGATTTAGTGTTGAGTTCTCTATAGCCTCTGGATATCTGCTTTGATAGGCTTTTAAAAATATTTTTATTTTTATTTATTTGAGAGAGAGAAGGAGAAAGAAAGAGAATGGGCATGCCAGGGTATCCAGTCACTGCAAACAAACCTCAGACACATGTGCTACCTTGTGCATCTGGCTTACATGGGTCCTGGGCAATCGAACTTGGGTTATTTGGCTTTGCAGGAAAGTGCCTTAACCACTAAGTGATCTCTCCAGCCCTTTGATAGGTTTTGATAGATTACCCTGGCTGTCACTATTGCCCTGGAATTGGTTGGTAGGCTAGCAGTAAGAACAGTATTTGTGTTGCAGCTCCCTCTCTAATTTCTCTCACAGCTCCACTTTTAAATTTCACTATAAAGTGTTCTCTAACAAAGTTGTGTTATAGCTAAGCATGGTATTTGTTCACTTTGTTACTGGCTTTCCTTCTATGCATTGGCTGAGGTTTCGTGTGTGTGTGTGTGTGCATGTGTGTGTGTGTGTACTTTATGAATAATCCAGAAAGATGTGCTTGAATTCCGAAACTTTATAACAGCTTTATTAATATAGAGGTTTAATTTTTTGCTGAGCATGGTGTATACATGTTTGAAGATGTTTTATTGACTAGATGAATTGAATCTTGCTTATGTCATAATTCTCTTCAATCCTATTTTTGTTAAAGATGCTTAGTTTAATATATCTATAAACATTATTTTCAGTAATGTTTTCTCAATAATATAGTTTTGTGATACTTCCACTTTTCACTTGTGTGTATTTGTATGTACCAGCATGTGTGTATGTACTGAGCAGTGAATTATGGTCCTTGCACGTGTCATGTTACGCAAATGCTCTACCATGGAACTAATACCACAGAATCTACTTTCAACTTTTCCATAATTAAGTAGTTAATGTCTCCCATAATTGTAACCTTGGCATTCTATATAATTTATGTCTTTAAACTGGCAAGTTTCAACTGTTTATAAATTTATTGTAATTATGACTTATTTTTATTTTAATAGATTTTATATTAATTTCTCATTTAAATGTATCCTTCCTTCCATCATTGCTGTTTATTCTTGTCTTGCATGGTATCAAGTTGCTGCTATGTCTTATGCTGGGCTTTTTCGTCCTTTGTATTCTTCACCCTCAAGTACCCATCACATTGATCAGACCTGTACTCTGTGCTTTACCTAAAATGTGGTTCAAGGACCAGAAGAATCAGAAACACTTGGGAACTTGTGAAAATTACAGAATTTTAGTCCTCATTTCAAATTTACTAAATCAGAATCTGCAGCTACATCAGAGCCCCAGATGTTCATATGAATGCTAAACATTAAGAGTGACTAAGCTAAACTCTAAGCTCATGGGCTTGACAAATTAATCTTCTAGTTTCTTTAGTATTTTATTTTTAAACCACAATGACCAATATAAGGTCATTTATTGGTACTTCACACATCTCTTTAAAAACTTCTAGATATGTTTATTCAAAACTCTTAGTACTTTTCTAAATGAATTTAAAATGAATCTTTGTGTACCAAAATAATTGGAATTATTGTGGACCAGAGAATATTTTTATTTTGTCTTCTTACTTAAATGACATTTTTTTTTAAATTTTTTATTTATTTATTTGAGAGCGACAGACACAGAGAGAAAGACAGGTAGAGGGAGAGAGAGAGAATGGGCGCGCCAGGGCTTCCAGCCTCTGCAAACGAACTCCAGACGCGTGCGCCCCCTTGTGCATCTGGCTAACGTGGGACCTGGGGAACCGAGCCTCGAACTGGGGTCCTTAGGCTTCACAGGCAAGCGCTTAACCGCTAAGCCATCTCTCCAGCCCATTAAATGACATTTTTTAGATAGGGAATACTATGCTCAAAGTTGATTTTTCTTCAGTCATTGAAAAACATGCATATGCATTTAGTGCTGCGAAAAATGTGACATCAGGGATGCAGAGATAGCTTAGTGATTTAAGGAGCTTGCCTGCAAAGCAAAAGAACCCCTGTTCAATTCCTCCTGCTTCTTTCCCTCTTTCCTTCCTTCCTTCCTTCCTTCTTTCCTTCCTTCCTTCCTTCCTTCCTTCCTTCCTTCCTTCCTTCCTTCCTTCCTTCCTTCCTTCCTTCCTTCCTTCCTTCCTTCCTTCCTTCCTTTCTTTCATTTATTCTGTGCTAGGGATTGAACCCAGGGACATGTACATAATAAACAAGAGCTCTACCACTGACTGATAAACACTTTCAACCTTAGACTTTTTATGTTTTTATTTATTTTTTAAGTATTTTATTTTATTTGAGAGAGAGAGGGGAAGGGAGAGACAGTGAGAGAAGGGGTGTGTCAGGGCCTCCAGTTGTGCAAATGAACTCCAGATGCATGCACTACTTTGTGCATCTGGCTTATGTGGAACTAGCTCATGGTTTAAATTTTAAAAGTATTTTATTTACTTACTTATTAGAGAGAGAGAGAGAGAGAGAGAGAGAGAGAGAGAGAGAGAGAGAGAGAAAGAGAGAGAATAGGTGTGCCAGTGCCTCTCCTTTTGCAAACAAACTCCAGATGCATTCCTGGAAAACACTTTGTATCCTCTGTCCTTTTCTCTTGGCCTTTTTTAATACAATTATTCTGCCTTCTTCAATATAGTATTCAACTCCAATTAATGCCAGTATTTGTTATTATCTGTTTCAAACATTTTGCATATAATATTTTAAAATTCTTACCTTGTTTTTGAATGCATGTTTGTTTCTACTAAAATATATAAACCAGGGTTTATTTTCCTTTGGAAATAGCTGTCCTCCTCATACTGCTGTTATTTCGGTTTGCTGGTCCATCCTTATTGAATAGCCTGTCAAACAATTCATAAATGACCATCACCTATTTCAGTCAGCCTCAGGCCCTATGAGTTGAGTGGAAAAAGTAAGTTAAGTCCTCATATACAAGGTCATCCTCAAATCATAGACTAATCAAATATTCTTTGCTTGTGCAGTGCTTACTTTCAGTATCTACTCCCTTTACTACTCAGAGAGATGTTACATTAGGAAACACTCTTCACAGTGCTTTGTAATGCTCTCTTCTGATATAAAGTGGTTGTATTTATGACTTCACAGTGGCTGTTGTTGCATGCATAAGACCTGCATAATACTGGTCCAAGAAACATGTTGTCATGGATGATGGAGGAGGGTAAAAGAAAAACAACAACAACAACATAAAATCAATACAAAAGAGGGAGTAGTATGAAAAAAGTGGGGGGGAGGAGTATTTCTTGAGAAGATACTTTTTTTGTCAGTTCTAATATTCTGTCCTTACAGCACAATATCTGATATACACTGACTTTGGCAGCATGTTTTTGCATAAAATACCTTTTCAAATTATATTCTTTGCCTCAGTAAAAATGTTCAATTTACTTCAACAAAAATGTAATTATCTGCTCACTTTTTATTGAACAATTTTCTTTCATATGTATATATATATATTCTTATATATATATATATATTCTTTCATATATATATATATATATATATATATATATATATATATATATATATATATATTCTTTTTTTGGTAGGGGGTATTTTGAGATGCTTAGAAGCCATGATGGAATTAAAATTTGATAATAGATTTTAAAAAGTTCAGTGGAGGAGGGGTGGAAGAGTAGTGGAGGGAGGGGATTATATAATTATTATCTTCTATTTTACTTCAAGAAATGTTATTTTTAAAAAGTTATGATGGAGATGTGATATCTAGGCAGTAAAGTACTACCTCATCACCACACCCTTTACCCACAAATCGACAATAAAAAGAAACAAAAAAGGCAGAAAGCCTCCTTAATCACTAATCTCTTAGATTGGATGTTCAGAGCAGTAGGGTGAAATGAATAACAGAAGTTTATTTCCTTAAGAGTTTTATCAATAGTCTGACAGGATAAGGCTTCTGAGTGGCCTTGACCTGACCCTTGTGGGTTGACAACTGTCCACATGAATGACTCCATTGGAACTTCCGAGTTACATTTTCACCAAGCTTTGTCACGATTTCTAGTAGGCTAAATCCAAGCTCCTGAGAAAACTCAAGCATCACTCCTTTTCCAGTTTGGAAAAAGTCAATGCTGCTAAATGTATTTATTACTCCAATCAGCATCTGATAATACACCTTTGACTTCTCTTTCTTTGAGCACTATCTCTGTCAAAAGCAAATAAATTAAAAAAAATAACTCCTAATACTTATCCTTGAGATATACACTTATCTCCTGCAGCAAATGAAGGGTTGGAGCATAGAAGGGGTTTCTGTCTCCCATTGTCTGTGGAAAGGCTAGAACCTAACTTCCATAAACTTCATCAGGTACTGGTTCATAATCCATATTCTTCCAGCAGCCTTCTTTCCAGTTATTGTAATTTTCATGCTTTTAATTCCAACCTAACTGCTTTCCATATCATTTTCCTACTACATATTCTTCCAGCTAAGAAACTCAACCACCTCTGTGCAAAATTAGAATTGAGCTGAGGTCTTTCTTTTCTATTTAAGCAGTTAATGAATAAAATCTTTTTGCTTTTATTTTTACCTGTTACATTGCCTTTGATGCTGCTTTAAGTTCTAAATTGACAAAGATCTGCAAAAAAGCACAAGTCTGGAGCAAAAGAAAATCAAGAGCAGTTTTCCTACAGCTTTCCCACTGTACTCTCCATGTTCTATCATCCTTTCTTCCTGCACGTTCCCTGTGTGATCACACTTTGCTCCCAATCTATCCACGTGCAATCACACCTTCTTCCCTCACGCTCTACATTTGATCACACATTCCACCCGCACTCTCCACATGAGATCACACTTTCCTCCACAAGAGCAGTGCAGAAGCAAGAGAAGTTTTACTAGAGCTTTCCTCCAGCACTTTCTCTGTGTGATCACACTGTCCTCTCACACCCTCCACATGTGATCACACCTTTTCCTCCACCAGAGCAAAAGAGAATTATGAGAAGTTTTCCTATGGCTTTCCTTTTGCATAGTCTTCATATGTGATCACACTTTCCATCCCAGGGTCTTAAGATTTCCTATAGAACACCACACCCTGTTCCACCATTCATACACTACACAAATATTCTGTTCCTGTATTCATGCTACAAAAATTCATCCTATTGGTTTTCCTTTCTTTCCCTTTGATTTCCCCTGGTCTCTTTCCAGGAGCAGATCTTTATTGAGCCAGTGGAATGATGCCTTTCAGTAATGTTAGAAACACAATCCTGGTGAATGAACAATTTTGCTAATATTGGTTAGATATCTCTTCCTTAGAAATATAGTTTTTCTTTTTTTCGAGGTAGGGTCTTACTCTGACCCAGGCTCACCTGCAATTCACTCAGGGTGGCCTCAAACTCACAGTGATCCTCCTACCTCAGCCTCCCGAGTGCATGTGCCACCATGCCCGGCTGAAGATAGAGGTTTTTTTTTTTTTTTTTTTTTGGTTATTAGTTTGTTTGTTTTTTCCAGACCTAATGAGATAGGATAGAAATAGAATGACAAAATGTTATGGAGAAATGGGAAGGGAAAGGAGCTCCCTACATAGGAATGAAGTCTCTCACCAGCAAAAAAGCAAAAATTCCAGCACAATTAAAAATTGTTTAAAGGCTTTCTTCCTTTCCAGATTTAAATCTGCAACTTTCTAGAACTCTCAACAGAAACCCCATTTATAGGGAAAGGACATATTCTGACACCCTTGTACAATCCAATTGGGTTGTCATTTTACTTTATCAGGTTTTATTCCATCCAAGACCTTTCCAGAGACACCCTGTAATCTAACTTGTCAAAAAAAAAAAAAAAAAAAAGGAAAAAAGAAAAGGTTTTGAGTAACCTTTTGGAATTTATTTTGAGAGATACCAAAATGTTTTTTTTTCTGGATAATGCCAGATATTTAATTGCAACTATCTTGTTGATATGCTTCCATGGACTTTCATTCTCCTAACCCTCATGTTTAAGCCTGTTAAAATGTCATCAATAAAATCTTCAGCTGTGGGGCTGCAGAGATGGCTTAGCAATTAAGTGCCTTACCTGAGAGGCCTAATGACCCAGTTTTGATTTCCCAGTACCCACATACCCAGATGCATAAGGTTGCACATGCACCTGGAGTTTGTTTGCAGTGGCTATAGGCCCTGGCACACCCATTCGTCCCCATAAAATATAAAACAGTTTTCAATTGTGCTTCATACATGCTCTTCCTGGATTTCTTTCCTGCATTAAAGCCACAAATCATGGGTTGAGTTGGAGTCTGAAAGTATGGGGGAACTACTCAAACTGCAGACTGCTAGGAATGGCAGTGTGGAGTCTCTTTTACTTTTAATGTGTTGATATTCAACTGTCCCCTATTAACCCGAATTACAATTAAAGCTTATATCTGTATGTTAAAATAAAAAAAAAACAATTTACTTCATATCTCCAACATTTAGAAGGGGAAAAAATAAACCATCTATAGTGGCTGTTTATTTATGACCCAATAAAATTCATGGACAGTTCTCCTAACTCAGAGCAAGCCTCACCTCATCCCCCTTTCATTGTGTTTCTGCCACTCATTTAAAAGAAATATAGCCTTTTCTGCACTATAAAACTATTTGCAGACCAGGCAAATAACTACGGTTCCCTCTTTCCCTCTTAGGCAAGTAAGGGGAAACATGTATATCTGAGAATTTTCTTATAGCTGCTAATGAGACTACTTTGTTATGTATCATACAGACAAGATATCTCCAAGAAGAATGTCTACTACCATAGTTGACGAGTTCAATGAGAACAACTTAAGAGGAATGTCCACACGAAGGATTCTGAAATGCAATTATGATAAACATGTAAAATGAATTCAAAGAGGACCTGAGAAAACACCTGAATAAAATAAAAGAGAATCAACTAAAGAGCTCAATAGACACCTGAAGGAAGTCAAAGAAGACAAGACCTGAATGAATTCCTAGACAGCAAAGAAAATCAGCTAAGTTCAGTAAGAAAATTAAACCAAGAATAGAACATGGAACACAATAAAAAGACAGATTCTGGAGAAAGTCTAGTGGAAATTAAAAAAAAAATGAAAAAATGCAATTAAAATATCCCAAGAAAGCCTTATCCATAGAATAAATCCTGGGGAAGACAGGATATCAGGACTTAAGGATAAGGCAGAGGACATATACTGGGAGACCAACAAAATCAATGACAAGTACAAAAACTGTAAAAATAGAATATATGAGAAATGTAAGACCAAACATGTGAAATAGAATGTGAAATGCAAATACATTTGCATAAAGAAGGGGAAGAACTGCAGGTCAAAAAATTGCTATCTTTAAAAAACACACATATCTAGGAATGACAGACAGTAGCATAGGGTGAGAAAATGGAAAAAGATTTTCCAGGCAAATAGAAATAGGATAGAAGCCAGTGTGGCTGTACTAATATCTGACAAAATAGAATTTAAACCAACTGTAATCAAAAGAGATAAAGAAGGCCTCTTTATGCTCATGAAGGCAACAATGAAACAAGAAGATATTGCAATTATTAACTTATATGCATCAAGCACATATGTACCAAACTTTGTGAAACAAAATCTACAAAACATGAATTCAGAAATGAGACCCAACACAATAATAGATGGACTTCAAAAACCCTCTATTGTCAATAGAAATATAATCTAAACTGAAAATTTATGAAGAAACAATGGAGCCAAATGTCACCATGTAGCAAATGGACTAAACAGAGATCTACAGAACATTCATATCAGCAGCTTATGGAACCTTCTCTAAAATATATCATATATTATGACACATAGCAAATCTCCACAAATTTAAGAAAATTGACATAGTTTATTGTGTTACATCTGACCATAATAAAATAAAGCTAGAGGTTAACAATAAAAGAAGCAACAGAATACACAAACTTCTGGAGATTGAATCATTTAACAATGAATGGGTCATTAATGTAATCAATTGTGGAATCTTTTTAACAATCCTTGAAATGAATGAAAATGACAAAGCAGCATACCAAAAACTAAGGTACACATTCGAGACAGTCCTAAAATTCAAGTTTATAGCTTCACAAAAATAAAGATATCTCAAATAAATGATTTGATCAACTTAAAAGCTTTGCAGGGCTGGAGAGACGGCTTAGGAGTTAAGTGTTTGCCTGTGAAGCCTAAGGACCCCAGTTCAAGGCTCAATTCCCCAGGACCTACATTAGCCAGATGCACAAAGGGGCGCATGTGTTTGGAGTTCATTTGCAGTGTCTGGAGGCGCTGGCACACCCATTCTCTCCCTCCCTCCCTCCCTCTCTCTCTCTCTCTCTCTCTCTCTCTCTCTCTCTCTCTCTCTCTCTCTCTCTCTCTCTCCCTCTTTCTCTGTTGCTCTCAAATAAATAAAAATAATCAGAAAAAAAAATTAAAAGCTTTGCAAAAAGGATAATGATGCAAACCCTAAAGTATCAAATGAAAAGGAAATATCAAGATCTGGGCAGATATTAATGCATTAGTAATTATGTAAACAATTAAAGAATTAATGACACAAAGAGTTGGTTCTTCAAAAAAAAAAAATCAAAAGTGACAGAAACCCTTGCTAAGTTAACCAAATGATGTGAAGAGAAGACCATAATAAATAATATTAGCAATGGAAAAGGAGATAATACAAAAGATACCAATAAAAATTGAAAGAAAAATAAAGACACATTTTTAAAAAATGATTCTCTTCCAAGTTGAAAAAGTTGCAAGAAATGGATAAATTTCTTGACATACATGATCTATCAAAGTTAAAACCCAGAAGAGACAAATAATCTAAGTAGAGCTTTAAGATACTATGAAATTGAAGCAGTAATTAACAACCTCTCAACCAAAGAAAGTCCAGGTCAAGAACGATTCACTGCTTAACTCAACTCAACTTTTATAGAAGTGAAACCACTGCTACTGAAATTATTTCATAAAATTGAAAGGGATGGAATGCTCCATAATTCTTTCTTTCAAGCCAGCATTACAGTAAATGAAAACCAGGAAAAGATTCAAGAAAATAAAATTATACACCAATACCCCTGATGAGTTCAGAGGCAAAAATTCACAAGAAAATTTTTGAAAAGATAATCCAAGAACACATAAAAATCTTATCCACCTCAATAAAGTAGGTTTCATTTTCATGATACATGAATGGTTTATCATACAGAAATCAATAAAAGAAATATACCATGTAAATGGACTTAAGGACAAAAATTACATGATCATCTCAATAAATGCAGAAAAAGCCTTTAAAAGTAAAATATCCCTTCATGATAAAAAAATCAATGACAGGGTGGGCTGGAGAGATAGCTTAGCAGTTAAGGTGTTTGCCTACAAAGCCAAAGGACCTTGATTTGATCCCCTAGGATCCATGTAAGCCAGAGGCACAAGATAGCACATGCATCTGGAATTCATTTGCAATTCCTGGAGGCCCTGGCTCTCTCTCTCTCTCTCTCTCTCTCTCTCTCTCTCTCTTTCTGTCTCCCTACTTCCCTCTCTTACTCTCTCAAATAAATAAATAAATAATAAATAAATAAAACTTTAAAAAAAGGATGACAGGAGACAGTATGGATAGAAGGATTATATCTCAACATAATAAAGGCTATATGCAACAAACTCAATAAAATATACTAAATGAGGAAAACCTGGAAGTATTCCAAGTTGTAGAACAAGACAGGGGTATTCATTCACCCTATTACTATATAAATTAGTACCTGAAGCCTTAGAGCAATAAGGCAAGAGAAATCTAAAAAAAAAAAAAAAAAAAAAAAGAGGACACAAAATGGAAGTAAGAAACCAAACTAGCCTTGTATATGGATAATACAATTTTGTACTTAAGAGACCCTAAAGACTCTACTAATAATCTCCTAGAGCTGATAAATTCAGCAAAGGGGAAGGCCATAAAATTAGCAAAACAATCAGTGTACTTTGTTTATACAAACAAATGTATGGCAGCATGTATGTCTCAGTATGACAAACATACTGAGAAAGAAATCAGGTATACAGTCCCATTTGCAATAACCACAAAAAAATAAATATCTTGGAATATCCTTTATCAAGGAAATAAAGACCTCTACAATAAAAACAAAAAACAAAAAACATTTAAGCAGGTAATTGGGTGTTTGTTCAGCCATTAAATACACTTGCTTGCAAAGCTTGTTGGCCTTGATTCAATTCTCCATTGCCCACATATAGCCAGACCGAATGTGGCACATGTGTCTGGAGTTTGTTTACAATAGCAAGTGGCCCTTGAATAATGCCTACATGTCTTTATGTCTTTTCTTATTCTCTCTCTCTCTCTCTCTCTCTCTCTCTCTCTCTCTCTCTCTCTCTCTCTCTCTCTCTCTCACACACACACACACACACACAATAAATAAAGAAGATCTTTAAAAATAATTATAGCACCAATGAAAATTGAGGAATGCATCAGAAGATGGAAAGATCTCTCATGCTTATGAATTGGAAGAATTAGCATCATGAAAATATCTATCCTATAAAAGCAATGTACAGATTCAATGCAATTCCAATCAAAATTCCTGTAATAGCACAAGGGTGAAGGAGATAGACACAAGGAACATTCAATTCCTATCAAACCAGATATCCAGATACACAGAGGCTCCCAAGACCTCATCACAGAAGCAGAACTAAAATGACCCCAACATGACTCAGAGAAGTTTGTGGAAGAGGAACGGAAAGAATGTTAGAGCCACATGTTGGGTCATGATACATAGAGACTTTGCCTCCTACCCATAACTGATGGCTAACCCCACAATGCATGATCCATATTCCCCAAGGAGGAGGGTTCCTGAGAAGAGGAGAGGACAGGGAGGAGGCTATCGATGTTACCACCTTGACGGTATACACTGAGTAGAAAACTAATTTAAAAAAAGTTCCGACAACAATCGTCACTTAAATAGAAGAAAATTCAATATTCATATTTAAGGCCAAAGGCCTCAGGTATTGAAAAATATTATCAAAAAGATACTGCTGGACATATCACTGTTCCTTATTTCATGGCAAACTATAAAACTATAATAGTAAAAACAGCATGACTGTCACAAAAAATAGAAAAGAAAATTCAAGTACACCTTTTCTTTTTCATTTTTATTTATTTAGTTTAGAGTGACAGAAAGAGAAAAAGGGAGAGAAGTTGAGAGAGAGAGAGAGAGAGAGAGAGAGAGAGAAAGAGAGAGAGAGAGTATGGGTGCACCAGGGCCTCCAGCCACTGTAAATGAACTCCAGATGCGTGCGCCCCCTTGTGCATCTGGCTAACGTGGGACCTGGGGAACCGAGCCTCGAACCAGGGTCCTTAGGCTTCACAGGCAAGTGCTTAACCACTAAGCCATCTCCCCAGCCCAAGTACAACTTTTAGTAACTGTAGCAGCCTGATATTCACAAAGGGGTCAAAAATTGATAGCTACATCCAGAAGAATGAATCTAGTTCCTCTTCACTCACTTGCACAAAAATCAACTCTAAGTGGATCAAGGACCATAATATAAGACATGCAAGCCTGAAATGATTAGGTATGGAAAACACTCTAAGATATAGGCATAGGTAAAGACTTTCTGATTATTATCCCAGTAGCTCAGGGAATTAGAGGACTACTATACCATTGGGACTACATGAAACCAAAAATATATTGAACAGCTAAGTAAACCAGTAGATAGCCTACATAATTAGAGAAACTCTTGCCAGCTGTACATCATCAATGTCTAGGATATACAAAGAACTCAAAATGTAAGCAATAGACAAGTTAATCTACCCAGTCAAAATAAAGGGCAGGAAACTGAGCAGAGGCTTCTCAAAGGAAAATATACAAGTGTCCAATAAACATCTAAAAGCTGTAAACAAAATATAAATCACAAGTACATTAAGATTCCATTCCCCTCTGGTCTGAATGGCTATCATCAAAAATTCAAATGTCACACCTCCTGAGACTGATTGGTTTATTCGTCACTCCAATGAATACTGAATCCCCATTCAGAAAGTTTCCCACTGATGAGGTAACCCAGTCTCAGAAAGACAAAGACCCCATTTTCTTTCTCATGCATATTCTATCTTAGACTATTTTGGCTTGTTTATAAGTTTTAGTGAACATCAGTAGTGCTTGCTAAATAGCTAGAATCAGACTTGGAAAGAGGAATGGGTAGGGATTAACTAAGAGACAACAGACAGAAAAGCAAAGAGACAGAATACAGAGGGTAAAATGATCTGAGAGGTTCTGGGGTAAGGGAAGGAGGGAAAGAGAAGGATACATAAAACTAAGAAACCCATTTCTTTATTAGTTAGTTAAAAGATATAGCTGTTAAAAAGAGAGAGAAACAGAGAGACATGGAGAGTCTTGGCAGAAAAATCCTGTTCAGGTGGAGAAAGTTTAAAACTAAACCATGGGTTGTTGCTAGTATATCCAAATGCCAGAATTGGATCTACCTCCTACACAGTAAGCTATTGGTCAGGGAGACATATGGGCCCCCTAAAATAATGAAATCTATTGGCAAAGCACTAGCTTTGTCTAGCAGTACTAGATGATGAAACCCTATTGGTGAAGAAACCCCATAAATTATAAATTATATACCACTGTTACACCAGTGGATATATCTTCCCTGACTGGTTGATTTTGTACCTTTGAGGATCCACTGTTTATTCACATTGTGGATGACATTTAAACCACGGAAGCTTGAATAGTGCTTTCTACAACTAATATGGCTAGCCAGCAGGACTGAATGTATATGTTTCTGGCCTTTGATCAATGCTAATTTCACTCTTGGTTTACAGAACCTGGTTTTTACTGATAGTGGTGAATACTTGGCAACCCAAGACCAATCAAAATGACAAACAGAGAAAGCCCAGTGCCTAGCACTGAATGAGACATCTCTTTCATATCTGCCAGAGCTCAGGAAACAATATCAAGGTAGAGGTTGATTAAATATGAGTGCTTCTCTCACTACAAGCTTAAGAACCTTCTCTATGGAAATGGTCATAGACATTGAATAGACTCAAAACTCATCAAAGAAGAAAATAAGGTGTTACAAAGAGTTCAACACTAAAGAAGATATATAACATGCCCTCTAAGTGTGAGGAAACATTGTGTAACAAACAGTATGGAGAAAGAATGTAAGAGATATAGGATGGGAAGACATACTGTGAGGCATTGTCTTCCCCACAGGAACATCTGGTACATTTATAACCACATAGTGATTATTCATACCCTACTGAAGAGGGCCATCAGTGGAATGGGGTTGGGAAGAGGGGAAAACAGAGGATAACACCATGAGAAGTTGATGAATTTGCAGTTCATATATTAAAGGCCATACAGTAAAGTTCCAAATATAATTATAAAAAACATAAAAGTAATTAAAAATAATTCAGAAAGATTGAAATCATCTTGGAAATTGTTTAAAAGAAGTAGAATCTCAAGGTGAGTGTAGAAGTATACACTATTGTTCCCAGCACTTGGGAAGCTGAAGCAGGAGGATTATAAGTTCAAGATCAAAATAGGCTACAAAATGAGTTCCTGTCTCAAACAAACAAACAACGACAAAAAAAAAAAAAACCAAAAAACTAGAGACAAAAAGAAGAAAGTAGAATCTTGGTTTTGTTTCAAACAAACTGCATCAGTATCTGCCTGTTTGAGAAGCACTATATAAAATTCTGTAATTGGGAACTGGGCAAAACTCCCTGGTTTAATGAACACAGCCTAGTAGTCTACAGACTGTCTTTCCAAAAGACTTTCTCAAAGTGAGTTGTCTCCAATAATATACGAAAGTACCAATCTCCTCCACCCAATTAAAGGGAAAAAGAACTTCTGTATAACATCTTGTCAAATGCTTATAGTATAAACATTTCTCCAAATTTCTTCCTAGTAAGAGAATCTATTTTTTAACTCAATTACTTTGTGGAACACTTGATTATCACACAGTACTTTTGAACAATATATCTACCAAACTCCAATACTTATTTAAGTTATCACTAACATCTTAACAAGAGTCACATTTTAACACTATTTCAAATTGAGCTGGTTGTTCACTCAGATGCATTAGAATCATTTTACTTCTTTACACTATTTTATGTAAGCTTCCAAAGGAATGGAATTTCTGAAAATTTAAAATCTTATCCATAGCTGCTTAAAATTTGCTAAAGGTTTCTGTAGTGTGGCTGTAAACTCTTAGCACAAAGTCAATTTTAAGTCAATTTGGTTATTTTTGGTTTTATATTGCAAGTGTCTGTTTGTATCAACTGATAACCTTTTGCCCTTTTCTATAGAAACAATCAACAGTTTCCTAGAAAAATAAGCTTGCCATAATAGCCAGGCTGAAATCATATGAATGATGGGTAATTAAAAGGAATAAAAACTAGATAATACTGAAAATAAGTAAGTAAGTAACTAACAAGGCACATTGCAGAAGATACCAGAGAAAGAATGTAAGTGCTAGAAGATGGGAAGGAATGCCATGGATCTCTGGTGCCCATACTGAGCAAGAAAAGTATACTCATGAACTCATAGTAGCTGTGGTTAACTGCATAAGACATGATAGGGCCAATCAAAATTTCGATGTAGATAGGGTAGGAATTTGGGACACCACTGCCCTCCCTGATAAGATAATGGCAGTTAAATGTTGCTGGGGAAGTGGATTCATTTTCTTCTGTGGTAGAGTCACTGGTAAGTGATGAGGAGAAGGAGGCTAAAGAGGATAAGGGTGCATATGATAAAAAAGGAATATATACATTAAAATTTCAAAAACATTAAAAATTAACCTAGTCCCAGTCAAATTCCTTTTACTCAGTTACAGACAGAAGTCAATTTAGACATAGCTGTTATTTATTTTATTTTTTTTCTTTTTACAACATTATATTGGAAAAGGGAGTATTCATGAACAACTATAACAACATGGCCTTAGGGCCAAATTCTGTTTTGAGATGAAGGATCTTTGCTTCAATTGTTCATTGTTCACAACAATACTTCTTTAATACAGTACTAAACAAGCACATACCTATTTTCTTCAAATATATGGAAGTGAGTCTTCCCCTATGTGAGCTATATAATCCTTTGAGGCTTAGTTTATCACATACATTTTTCAGTAAAAAGTCCAACATGAATACGTTGAAACTCTGATTCCTCCTTTATAAAATGGGAATAATTAGGAAAATCTGCCTCAACTCACTATTGAGAGGATTACATGTGGAACACTTAAGACAGTGTCTGCTCTGAAGTTCAGTGTACAGTGAATGTTTAAATTTCAAAATTAATTTTAAAACAGGCACATTGATTTGTACCTAGAAAATTTTTCTTTCAGGAGCTACAGAAATGGTTTAGTGGTTAAGGTGTTTGCCTAAAAAGTCAGAGGACCCTTGTTCAATTCCCCTGAACCCATGTAAGCCAGATGTATGGTAGTACATGCATCTGGAGTTTGTTTGCAGCAGCTGGAGGCTGTGGCATGCCAATTCTCCCTTTTTCTCTCTCTATATCTATCACTATCTGCCTCCTCCCTCTCCCTCTTTCATTCTCTCTCTCTCTATCTCTCTCTCTTATATAAGTAAATTAATTTAAAATGTTTTCTCTGGAGAATGGTCCTCTCTGCCCAGGCCCCTTATTTGATGACATAAAGAACACCTACATCAAAAAAGGCCAATACAAACAAGAGTCCAATTTAGAATGATTCTATTGAACATATATACTCACATGCTCCAATGTCCAAGGGTCACAGAGCACTGACATACAAAGAGAATGATGTTTGAAGGAAGGACTAGAGCTTTAGTCTTTAAATTCTTTACATATATATTTCTCAGATAATGTACAGGACATCCAACTACTTTAGAATGTCAGATAAATAAGGAATGATTGCTTAGTATTTTGGATAATATTGTACTAAAATTAGCACAATTTTTCTGTGCTCTTGAATTTTTGTTTGTAATACATGACAACATATTTACATGGAATTAAAACTAATATTCAGATTCCTAATTCCTATCAACAAACATCTCTTGAAAACACGGCCAGTCCCTACTACCAAACAAAAGGACATTCTTTTAGTAAGTTAAAAGAAACAAAAAGGGGGGCTGGAGAGATGGCTTAGCGGTTAAGCGCTTGCCTGTGAAGCCTAAGGACCCCGGTTCGAGGCTCGATTCTCCAGGTCCCACGTTAGCCAGATGCACAAGGGGGCGCACGCGTCTGGAGTTCGTTTGCAGAGGCTGGAAGCCCTGGCGCGCCCATTCTCTCTCTCTCCCTCTGTCTTTCTCTCTGTGTCTGTCGCTCTCAAATAACTAAATAAAAAAATTAAAAAAAAAAAAAAGAAACAAAAAGGTAGGTAACTAGCGTGCCTGTCATAACCAAAAAGTAGGATTAAAGGTTTGTTCCTTAGAAAAGAAAATGCAGATGCAGAGAGGTGGAAATTATATGAGTTTCTTTCTGAGAGTATTTGCTTTTTCACTCTCTTTAAATTTGTAATACTTTTAAAATAATTTTTGAACATAAATTACTTACTAGAGTCAATCATTTCAGTCTATTTTCTGCATATAAATGATCATAATGTTCATAAAATTTTAAGTACAAAATTTGGTCTTTATAATTATTCAAAACACATTTACCATTTTATAGCTTTGTCTTAATATAATTTCAATTGTTGTTATATATTACTTTGAGACATTCTTATAACTCATTTAGCCTTTTACCTATGCTTGATCTATTTCATTACTTTAGATATTTTATTTTAAATTATAATATTAGCATAATGTAGGTGAATCTTTGAAACAATTGCTTTACTTTTCTGGGCTAGAAGTTTGAGTTGTATATAAAGAATCATGCATTAAATTTGAAATTACACTGGCAAACAATGTTATTTTTGTCCTCACATACATTTTTAGTTTTGAGAGGATCAAATTCTAGATCTAGAATTTAGCAAAATTATGAAATTGAATGACTTTAGATTGTCTTTGTTTCAGTAACCTATTCTGCAGATATTTATTTTTGGCATATTCCCAAAGTTCTTCTCTCTTTGAAGTATCCAGTGATTTCTTTTGCTTTTTTTCCAGTTATAACCTGCTTTCAAAATTGGAACTAATTTTATCACTGGTGTCACTTTAAAATTACGACAATATTTCTTGGCTGCAGAAGAATATTTGGAGAGATAACATACCTTAGTGACAGAGTTAGTTTAAATATCAGGTTTGTTTCTTCCTTGCTTTGTTGCTTGAAGCAGAACATTATGTTTCTGAGCTGATTTTCTCATTAATAATATTGTTATAAGGTCAGAAATAACATAATTATATAATGATCTTTATACACTGTTAAGCTAATTACAAGCATGTAATAAATTCTACATACTATTAGTCATAATCATCTTCTTTAACAGCATTTCTAGTAATGGAGTGAAAATATTATTCCCTTCTAAATGAAGTTTAGTAATCTAACCCAGGTTAAAATCATATGATATGCAACAATAGTAGATATAAACATTCTTGATTTTATTTCTCCCACCACCTAATATACTTGCAATTATGTAATTTGAATACTATTGCTACTTCAGAGTTAGGAATTCAAATCAAGCTAAAGTCTTTAAAGCCTGTTCTTACACTGAAAACGTAACATTAACTTTAAAAAAAATTCTATCAAACATTTTATAAATGGCAAAAAAATATGGATGGTGAAATTAATTGCACTCTTAGACATAATGTGAACTACAAGAAAAAAATGGTGAAAATTTCAAGTCTTTTCTGTCTTTTAAATGTGTATTTGAGGTAAATTTTAGAAAATGTGTTGTGATATATGACTCCAATGAACTATACAAGACAAATGATAAATCCATTTTTTAAAATTTATTTTTATTAGCTATGGAAATATTTAGTATGTAAACAATTCATGTTTGTACCATCATTTTCCTCCTCCCTGCCCCTTTTCAGAAGAAGCCTTAATCATTGGGGACTCAGGTCAATCCCATATGAACTGTGGGTCATGCATTATGGAGGCAGCAGTCAGTTATGGGGGAGAAGCAATGTCTTCAAAATGTCCCAACTTGTGGCTCAAACAATCTATCAGTCTCCTCTTCTGCAAAATTCCCTGAGCTATGTTGGGTGAATTTTAAGTCTACTTCAGTGATGGGCACTTAGGAGCCTCTAGATCTCTAGTTTGGTAGGTGTTGAGTGCCCTCATTATCTGTTTCCATCATCATTGTGCTGATAACAGATTCACTAAGAAAGCAGCCCTCGGGGAAATTCACAGAAGATGGGGCAGAAAGACTGTTAGAGCTTTAAGTTGAGACATTATGCACAGAGACATTGCCTCTTCCCATAACTGATGGTTACCCCCACAATGCATGACCTACAATCTCCAATGGGATAACTGGCATCCCCAAATGAGGAGAGTCCCTTTGGCGGGGGGAGGACAGGGATGAGGGTAAGTATGGTACTAACATGTACTGTCTACACACTGTGTATGTACATACTAATAAAGGGGAAATGGTATTTTTTTTTTAAGAAAGAAAGCAGCACACTTGCTCATTTCCCCAATTCCTCTGTGGTTTCAGCTGTGGCTGGGGTGGAGTGCACAGGGTCATTTATCTCCTCATGTCCAGATTATCCATCTTAGAGTGAAGTCAGCTCTGGTTAAATGTGATAACCATTATTAATTTAGAGAGTATCTAAAGGATGTAGACCCGCTTATAGATCAAGATTAGTGGAAGCTTGACAATGGAAAGCAGAATCATTATCTGTATAAGATTCTGACTTGTTTACCAATTCCAGATACAATTTGCTTTCCACTGAGCAGTTCTATTAGCCAATCCAAGAGCAGTTGGTTACCCATCATGTCTGTGTGCAACTATTGCACTTGTGAGAACATCATGTCAGGTTGTTTTCTCCTTAGTAGCTTAAACTTCAAGTTGCTCAGACAGATGTTGACCACTTTTCCCAGGTAGCTCATTGTGATGGTTTGATTCAGGTGTCCCCCATAAACATAGGTGTTGTGAATGCTAGCTTCCCAGCTGATGGATATTGGGGAATTAATGCCTCCTGGAGGGAGTATATTGCTGGGGGCGGGCTTAAGGGCTTTATAGCCAGTTTCCCCATGCCAGTGTTTGGCACACCCTCCTGTTGCTGTGGTCCAGCTTACGTTGGCCAGGGGGTGATGTCCACCTTCTGCTCATGCCATCGTTTTCCCCTGCCATTGTGAAGCTTCCCCTCGAGCCTGCAAGCCAAAATAAACCTCTTTTTCCCAGAAGCTACTCTTGGTTGGGTGATTTCTACCAGCAATGCGAACCGGAATGCAACAGTAAAGTGGTACCGAGGAGTGGGGTTGCTGCTAGACACCTGACTATGTGGCTTTGGCCTTTTGGAGCTGATTTTCAAGAGGAATGTCGGAGGATTTGAAACCTTGGCCTAAGAGATGCCTTGCAGTGCTGTAAGTACAGCTTGATGGTCTATCCTGGTCAGAGCTGAAAGACCTGAAGGCAGTAAGAACTATGGACTGTGAGGTTTGGCTTATGAGGGTGAGAAAAAGCTTTACCTGGACTGGGCTAGCAGTTTGTGTGAGAAGCTTGCTCTTATGCCCATGTCCTGAGAAGTTGTGCAGGGTTGCTTTGCGTAGAAATGAACTGGTGTGTGCAGAGGGATATGGCACAGAAAGAAAAATCTTTGGGTGAATGGGTGAACTGTTGCCCGTTCAGCTGCAACTGATAGATTACGACCTTTGAGACTGGGCTAGCTGACCTGCGCTGGGGCAACAAGAAGAATGTAGACTCTTTTGAAGGGGCCTGAGTGCTCAAGGAGTCCTGTTCTTCAAAGTCTGCTTTAATCCCCCCTGGATTAAAAATTGGCACCCTACCTGGTATCGTGGAGTATAAGAAATGCTGGAAAGAGGGTCATTGAGTTTGCAACACGGTCTTGTGTTTTGGAAATGGCCATGGGCAGTGTGAAGCAGGTTTGCTGGTTGCCTGCATAGAGACCCCATGGGACCATGAGGATGAACCGTGGCTTGCAGTGGAGACCCAGTGGAGATGCCGGGACCATGAGATGGCTGCCAAGGAGCTGCCGGCCCCGATGAAGTTTTCCAGGACTGTGAGTAGCCTAGCTGGAGGGGCGGAATTGGAATGCCAGAGACTTGTTGCTGGTTAGAATTATTGGGCTTGAAGATTTCTCACTGGTTTGAGTTGCTGGACTTGAAGCTACAGAGTTTGATATTTGCCCTGGTTGTTTTAAATCTTGTAATGGTTGAATGTTTCTTTGCTATGCCCAATGCCATCTATTGCAGTGTGAATATTTATTCTGTGCCATTATGGGTTTTTTGAGGTTATATTTTGGTATTATGGATCAGATCTTGAACTATGGGGATGTATGAACATCATTGAAATTGATAAAAACTATGGGGACTTTTAAAGTCAGACTGAATTCATTGTATTTTACATCATGTATGGATATCAGTTTATGGGGGCCAGGGGCGGAATGTGATGGTTTGATTCAGGTGTCCCCCATAAACATAGGTGTTGTGAATGCTAGCTCCCCAGCTGATGGATATTTGGGAATTAATGCCTCCTGGAGGGAGTATATTGTTGGGGGCGGGCTTAAGGACTTTATAGCCAGTTTCCCCATGCCAGTGTTTGGCACACCCTCCTGTTGCTGTGGTCCAGCTTACGTTGGCCAGGGGGTTATGTCCACCTTCTGCTCATGCCATCGTTTTCCCCTGCCATTGTGAAGCTTCCCTTCAAGCCTGCAAGCCAAAGTAAACCTCTTTTTCCCAGAAGCTACTCTTGGTTGGGTGATTTTTACCAGCAATGCGAACCGGACTGCAACACTCATGTTGCAACTTCCAGCACAAAATGGGCTAATTGTGCGGGGACTGGCTCTCTTCTGGATTCCAACCAGGTCTCTCCATGGTCCGTGCCAACAACAAGTAGGCTTCATCCCAGGGATGCAGGAATGGATTAACATACATCAATTATTCAACATAATGTATCACATAACTAAACACAACCATAAGAACCTCAAGATCGTCTCAATCAATGAAGAGAAAGCCTTTGACAAAATACAACACCACTTCATGATCAAAACACTGAAAATAATAGGCATGGAGAGTTTATATTGCAACACAATAAATACTATATACAAATCTCCTAAAGCCTAAATAATACTTAATGGGGAAAAACTCAAGGAGTTTCCACTGAGATTGTGAACAAGACAGGGGTACCCACTCTCAGCACTGTTCTTCAACATTGTACTAGAAGTACTACCCCAAGAAATAAGACAGGAGAAAGAAATAATTCAATTTGGAAAGGAAGAAATCAAGTTAGGCCTATTTGCAGATGACATGAACCTATATAGAAGTGACCTGAAAGTCTCCATTTCAAACTTCTAAAGGTGATAATTTCCTTCAGCAAAGTGGCAAGATACAAAATCAATGTATGAAAGTCAGTGGTTTTTCTCTTTGCAAAGTACAAATATATAAAGAAATCAGTGAAGCTGTCCCATTTTTAATAACAAAAAATTTAAATACCTTGAGATAGCAATAACAAAGGATGTGAAAGACCTATATAATGACAACATAAAAACACTCAAGAGGGCTAGAGAGATGGCTTAGTGGTTAAGCACTTGGGTGTGAAGCCTACAGACCCTCAGTTCAAGGCTTGATTCCCCAGGACCCACGTAAGCCAGATGCACAAGGTGGCGAATATATCTTGAGTTCGTTTACAGTGGCTGAAGGTCGTGGTGTACCCATTCTCTCTCTATCTGTCTTTTTCTCTCTCTGTCTGTTGCTCTGTAATAAATAAATAAAAAACAAACACCAAAAAAAAACACTCAAGAAAGAAATAGAGGAGGATGAGAAAATGGAAAGACTTCCCATGCTCCTGGATAGATAGAATTAATATTGTAAAACTGGCAGTTCTGCCAAAATCAATATACAGACTTAAAGCAATACCAATAAAATACTCTCATCATTATTTATAGAGACTGAAAATGATCTCAAAATTCATATGGAATGGAAATAGGCCTTGGATATCCAAACATATCCTCAGGGGGAAAAAAACAAACTCTGGCTGTATCACCTTACCATACTCAATCTAAACCTATATTACAAATTCATAATAAGTCCTTTTTTTTTTTTTTGCTTTTTTCTTTATAGGTTATGTACATAGTGTGTAAACAGCCATACTGGTACCATTGTTTGCCTCCTTCCTGTCCTCCCCCCTTCAAAGGGACCCTCCTCCTTGGGGATTGTGGGTCATGCATTGTGGAGGTGGCCATCAGTTATGGGGAGGAGACAATGTCTCTGTGCATAATGTCCCAGCATGTGGTTCTAACACTCTTTCCACCCTCTCTTCCTTGAATTTCTCTGACTCATGTTGGGTTAATTTTAGGTCTACTTCAGTGATGATGTCTTGGTAATCTCTGTCTCTGGATTTCTGGTTTAGTAGGAGTTGAGTATTCTCTCTGTCTATCTCCATCACCCTTGTGCTTGTACCAGGTTCACCAAGAAAGCTCAATTCCCGAATTACTCTATGGTTTCTGTTGGGGCACTGATGAGGCGCGGTGGGCTGATTCTCTCCTCAGGTTCTGTGCCCATCTGAAAAAGAAAAGCAGATTCTCCAATGGAGAGTGAAGTCTGCACTGGATAAATGAGATAACCATTATTATTTTAGAGGGAATTTAATAGGTCTTGTAGCCCAAGATTGGTGGGAGTATGATGTTGGAGAGTGGACTTGATTTTTGGATGATTCTGAGTTGTTTCTCAGTTCCATCAATGGGTTCCATTCCACTGAGCAGGTCCATCAGCCAATTCAAAAGCAACTGGTTACCCACCATGGCTGTGTGCCACTATTGTGCTTGTATGAGCATGGCATCATGTTGTTTGTAGCTGAGTATCTTAGACCACAAGTTGCTTGGACAGATGTCATTTTCCCCCAGTCAGTCATGTAGCACCTGCTGGCACTAGACCAGCTAACTGTCTGGGGACAGACTCTCTTCCAGATTCCAGCCAGGTCACTCCATATTATATATCAACAGCATATGGTGGTTTTATCAGTAGGGTCTTAACATGAACCTCTGGTGGGTAATCAAGTACTCTGACAGAAGTCTGTCTTCTTTTGGGAAACCTTGTAGGTCTCTCTGATCAACAGCTCATTGTGGATGTTAACCACATTCTTGTACTGGGAGTTACAGGCCAATGCAAAATGAAAAGAAGGAAGAAAAAGATAGGTAACATAAAAGAGGAAACAGGAGAAGAATAAAGTTAGTCTTCATCATACTTTTTCCAGGGCTCTTCGATTCAGGTGTTCCCTCTAAGGGCCTGATTAAGAGTCAACCTTTTAATCTATCTTTCAGGATATAAGATTTTATGGTACCAGTTCTATTTGGGTCCAGTTTGTGTCCCTCCAACCATTATCCTCCCCTAATTCCCCAACCTTCCTATTGTCCTATCCTTGAGGTGTCTATTAGGTATGTCAGCATCTCGGGCAGATGCAGGTTAGGAGCCACAAATGAGTGAGGCCATATGACTATTGCCTTTTTGTGATTGGGTGAGTTTGCTGAGAATGATCTGTTCCAGAATCCAACCCAAAAAGCTCCAGATGGAAACAAGATCAGAGCAGAAATTAATGAACTGGAAACTAAGAAAACAATTAAGAAAATTGATGAAACAAAGAGCTGGTTATTTGAAAAAAATAAACAAGATGGATAAACCCCTGGCCAATCTGATCAAGCAAAATAAAAGAGGTGCTTCAAGTTAACAAAATAAGAAATGAAAAAGGAAATATCACAATAGACATAAGTGAAATTAGGAGAATTACCAGGACTCATTTCAAAATTCCCTACTCCATGAAACTGGATATTTTGGATGAAATGTATGAATTCATGGACACATACCACCTATCAATGCTAAACTGAGCAGATTAATGTCTTAAACAAACCTATAGTACCCATCAAGATTGAAAAACTAATCAAAAGCTGCCCCAAAAGGAAGAGATCCAGGACCAGATAGCTTCTCAGCCTAATTCTATCAGACTTTCATGGAAGAAATGAAACCATTTTTCATCAAACTGTGCCACATAGTTGGAGAACAGGGAAAGCTCCCCAACTCCTTTTATGAAGCTAGTATCACCTTAATACCAAAGCCAGGCAGAGATGCCACAGATAAAGAAAATTATAGGTCTATTCCCCTGATGACCTTAGACATAAAGATCCTGAACAAAATCCTCACAAACTGAATTCAACAACACATCGAAAGAATTACCCACCTTGATCAAGTAGGCTTCATCCCAGGAACACAGAGTTGGTTCAACACACAGAAATCTGTCAATGTAATATACCACAGAAATAAGCATAAGCACAAAAAAACACATGATCATTTTCAACAGATGCAGAAAAGGCCTTTGACAAAATACAACATCACTTCATGATCAAAACATTGGAGAGAATAGGCATAGATGGTTTATAGCTCAATATAATAAAGGATAATATTTAATGGTGTGAGCCTGAAGGAATTCCTATTGAGATCAGGAGCAAGATAGGAGTGTCCACTCTCAACTCTGCTCTCCAACATTGTACTAATAAATCCATTTTCAACAGCAATTAAATAAAGAGAAAGTACTAGAAGTCTCTTCCAGGTGTTATTTCAATGATCGACTTGCTCTGTAGTTTACTTAATTGGAAAAACGAAAACTGAAAGCTCCTACATGGGTGGCTAAAGTTATTCCTAGAAGCCATAGAGTATTTAACTAAAATTCCAGTGTCAGAAATGATATACTTTCCAATGAATTGTTGGTCGTGGAGATCAGAGACACTCTAAAATAACATAGGTTTTTTCCAATGCTCTTGATTATATACCAAAGCTAGATGGTCAGTCCCTATTGTTGAATACACTAAACAGTTCTCTGACTGGATTTGAGGCTTACTTTGCAAGAGAGAAATCATTCCAGGCACTGTAAAATTGGCCAAAAGTCTAAATAGGGATTTAGGCCCTATGGAGGAATTCAGTTCTACAGATATGCTAATTAGACAGCATACCAAATTATTTAAATATTTCTGTGTTCTCTGAGATTGGTACTGTTTACAGCATCAAACACAAAATTTATGCCTTTGCTTTGCTTTGCTTTGTTTTATGCAAAGGACAGAGGTTAATGCAAAGATGCATAGCTAGTAAATTTGTCAATAATATGCGAGTACCACTTGCTCAACCTCCATAGCTCAAGGAAGCCTATAGAAGAAGGCTTAAACAATGTAAATGGGGCTGGAGAGATGGCTTAGCAGTTAAGCACTTGCCTGCGAAGCCTAAGGATCCTGATTCGAAGCTCAGTTCCCCAGAACACACATTAGCCAGATGCACAAGGGGTCACACGCATCTAGATTTCATTTGCAGTGGCTGGAGGCCCTGGCACACCCATTCCCTCCCTCTCTCTGCCTCTTTCTCTTTCTGTTGCTCTCAAATAAATAAACAATTTTTTTTTTAAAATATCAAAAAATAAAATAAAAATAAAAAAGAATGTAAATGCAGGAATATGAGAAGTGGAGTGGAGGAATTCAATCTGCAGAATATGACAAGTCCATTACACTAATTAACTCTAGCAGATGTGGTTTTCTGTGCAAGACTGAACTTGTCAATATTTCATCATGGATTAGGGAGTGGTCCATGATACTATTCCCTCGCCTCCAATAATAAGTAGCTGCAACAAATAATTGCTGGGAGGGGGGTAGTTCTATGTCCTTTAATGGTACAGCCATTGAAGGATTGAGCATTGTCCAGTAAATTACCTCCCACCCATGATCATGCAATTTAATTAATGTAACTGAGTAGATCCAAAAGAGCATGAAAGTAAGACCATGAATTTAATTGGTAGAGGAAGGGTTTTATTGATAAAGGTAGGAGGAACAATGAGAGTAATTGGGGAGAGTGGTATCAAAATGCTTTATATACATGCACAAAAGTGTCAAAATAAAAAATAGAGACTCTAATTTTAGCCTCATACTTCCCCAAGATACATACATACATACAAACACAGTATAAAACATTAGTACTAAGACATTGAGTCAGTTCCAGAGCTGACACATATTTCTAATCTGAGCCATTCTTTTTTACAAAGGGAGAAAAGCAAGGGCATAAAGTAAAACAATCCATGTCCGGTTGGCTTATGTATTTAGAGGATCAGGGGAAAAGAAGATGAGTGAAAAGTTTGAAGAATAGCAAAGCTAGACAAAGAAAAAAAATTTTTCTATGGTTGGGTCAGTATTTCATACTTAAATATCCAATAACTGGTGGTTCACAACTTTGTTGTAATAATTCACCCTGAAAGTAGCAAAGACAGTGGTAATGTGGTACTAAGAAAAATTATAGAAAGATTTATAACCACTAAATCAAAAATCACTTAGTTATTTTAGTTACAAGTGTTAGAAAAAATAACATTCATACTTATTTGACACCTCTGAATACCTTGCTGGTCTGAGAGCCCTTATAAACAGAAGAAAGTTATGCATCTACAATAAACTAATATTTAGTATTTGTTTTTGTCATCTATCTTGTTTTATATAATCTACTTAGCAAATTCAATATGATAGTTTAAAATTCCCCCTCTACTATAAGTTGTTCAATAGTTACTAGGTCAGAGATGTTCAAATTCTGAAAAAAGATTGCCATTTCTAATGCTCAGCTCTACTAAAGCAGAACTCTATGATCATTTACCCTTTTTTATGTCACTCATCAAATGGAAAAAAAATCTTCTGGCACTGATCTCATACCTTCTTGCACAATGAACTTTCACCTTTGGAAAGTCATCTAGTTCATAATATCATCTGTGCCACAGCTAATGTTACCTTGCTTCTAAAACCTTGTTGGAATATTCCATACAAGTATCATTTCTATTTCTCATACTCCAGTTATAAGCCATCATACATGAATAATGCTCTAGTTAATTCTGACAGTTCTCCTACTGCTCTTTACCGGAGGATTTATTTCAGCCTTTAATGCAAGGGGCTGGTTGAAATTACTGGCTCTACAGAACTCCTCAGTCAATGATGTCAGGAAGTTGGAAGACAAACTCTCCAGCTTTCTCAGCTGCCAATGAGCTACAACTCAGAATTTGACACTCCCCCTTTTAGAATTAAACTACAGTTGCTACAGTGGTTATCTGCTTGTGCACATACCTTTGGTTGGCTTGCTTCTTTTTGTTTCTCACTTTCTCATCCTGCTTGCATTTCCAGGAACTCATTTTTTCTTTCATACCTTTGCCTCAGAACTGCTTCTGGAAAATCTTAAACAAAGGTTGATGATATTAGAAGTGGTCCTAGGAAGCAGAACTTCATGATAGCATGCTCACCTTAGGTGACGTTTTTGCTACATGAGAGTCAAAATCCATTCAAGGTAGTTAGGGAGAGGTGGATAACTCAAATCATGTATTCATGTTACGTTAGCAAGATTTGTGCATGTGGTAGACTTCGACACATTTCATAATGAAGTGGCCATTTGATGTATTGAGGTTTAGTATGAATTGTCCAATAGTCAAAGATTTAAGCAAAAATCCCTCCCTGAATACTTTAGTCCCTTATACAAAATAAGGTGGTATTTTCATGGTACTATGTAAATATTTATTGGTTTTGTTTTTAGCTTTTGAGTTAGGGTCTCACTCTAGCCCAGACTGACCTGAAGTTCATTATGTAATCTCAAGCTAGTCTCGAAATCACAGTGATCCTCCTACCTTTGCTTCCCAAGTGCTGAGATTAGAGGCACACACCATCACACCTGACAGTATTTATATACATCTTACCATATGCTTCAATTCATCTCTAACTACTTAAATACCTAATACAAGGTATAAGCTGTATGAAAAAAATTAAACTTATAATTTCATATATATACATATTTGTATTATATTCTTATATTTGAATATTTTATACATTTTCTACTTACTTTGAATTCACAGATGTAGAACTTGTGGATATGGAAGGCTTCCTGTCCTGTCTAGTCTGTGGGGAGGCATAACAAATACTAGGAGGGGCAGAGAGATGTAAGGAAAGAGACAGCATCAGAAAACAGATACAATAGTTCAAGCACCATAGATAAATGGGAGTAAATGAATTATAAGGATTGTGGATTTGGCTGGGTGTTTTATTTTTAATTTTTTTGGCTGGATTTTTTTTTTTGCTTTGTTTTGTTTTTTTGCTGTGATTGAAACCCTACAGAAAGGAGATTGCAGACTGAGATCATCCAATTATGATCTCAAAGCATGGTGTAGAAGTCAATAGGATATTTGGCAGCTATTAAAGAGTTTCTGATATCCTAGAGGCAGAGGGGAGATATGGAGCATTCTGGTAGTAAGGGTGGTATTAAAATTAACAAAGTAACAAAGTAACAAAGTAAGAGTAGAACAATAAAAGATGTGATAGACATTTGTCATTGGTACAAGGTTAATAGCCTGTATTAAATAGGTAAAGTCTTTTTAGGGGGGTGGAAGGGAGTTGTAGGTATAGTTTCACTGTAGCCTAGGCTGACCTCAAATTTACTATGTACTCTCAGGATGGGTTTGAACTTACAGTGATCTCCCTACTTCTTCCTCCCTCCTAAGTGCTAGGATTAAAGGTGTGTACTACCACACTTATGACTATAGGGACTACTAATGTATTCTCTTTAAAAAACTGGGATGAGGACCCTTGAAAAACCAGTAACCCCCAGGTTTTTTCTCCTTTACCCTCCCTCCTTCTCCCATACTGAGGGTCAAGGTTGAGCATGACCCAAACAGAGGAAATGTGTTCCTGCTATACCAGACAATAGTGTTCCTGTGGAAAAAGTGAGAGCATTCCTTGTAAAGAATCTTGAAGCTTCTGAACCTACATAAAGGTCACTGAACTTAAGGCTACATAGAGGAGATTCTATGAAAACACTATCCTGAATCAGAATTTAAATCCTGGCAAGGACACTAGAGACAATCTTAAAACACAAGTGAAATAGTACTTTGAAGCTTGGAAATAATAGTCTATAGGAAACAAGGTGACATTGCTAGAAATAACTTGGCAGAATATTGAAGAGTGTCATCAAAAGGCTTATAGAATTGGGCCTCTTTAAATGGATTCATTATGTAAAGCCAGAGAATTCTCCAGTTCATGACGTTTCCCAAGAAAGCAACTGTTACATAAACAAGTAGTCCAGATTCCTCTTCCACTTACCTCTGAAGACATTTGTCAATTTACTTTCAGTTATTGTCTCATGGTGTATGCACAATGATGAGCTGATGCAGGAGGGAAAACTCAGTACCAATCCATGTATGTGTAAATGTTACTGCAATCAAATCAAAGACTCATCAGAATGTGACCTTAAATGATAATTGTCGGGAGATATAATTACAGTGAGAAAAGCTATGAACCATATATGTACCTCCATATCAACATGTGTGAATAGATATGAGTTTTCAGCTAAGCCACTAAGAAGACCCCGGCTTGCTGGTTAGTTCTTGGAAGGAGAAAGATGGGGAGAACAGAGATAAACTGTCAGTTAAATGTGCATATATCTCTAGGGGTGTGTGTATGTAGCAGTTACCTTCTCACTGATGTGGCAAAACACTTAACCAGAGAAGCAGCTTATGGAAGGAAAGGTTTATTTTGACTTGTAGCTTCCATGATAAGCTTCATTATGGTTGGAACAGCATGACAGAGCAGACAGCTGAATGGCACATCTCATCTTACCATCTGGAAAGGATCAGTGAGTATGAGTCAGCTATCACTGACAAAGAAGGGTGGGGGATGGATTAAAAAAATCCCAAGGTCCACCCCCTGTGACACACCTCCTCCAGCTAGGTTCACCAGCTGAGGATTACGTATCAAGCTAACTCACAAACACATGGGGGATAATTTACATTCAAACCAATATGGGGTATAGAAAGTGTGTTTTCTTGATGAACATGTCAGTGCCCATCAGACATAATTCACTAAAGAAAAGCTTTGATCTGTTAGGACAATGAGATCCAGCAAGCATCCACCTCCCTTCCTTGCTTCTTCTCTCTTCTGTTGGCTTCCAGAACACCTTGAATTTGGTCATCACTCCAATCTCATTCTTTTTAAATTAATTTATTTATTTTCAAGGAGAGAGAGAGAGAGAGAGAAAAGGAAAGAGGGAGAGGGAGAATAGGCATGCCATAGCCTATTGCTGCTGCAAATGAACTCAAGATGTATGTGACACTTTTTATATCTGGCTTTCTGGGGGTACTGGGAAATCAAGCCCAGGTCATTAGGTCTTGCAGTCAAGCACCTTAATCACTGATCCATCTATCCATCCCAATCACTCACATATTTTCTATTCTACTCATTGATTTCACCATGACCAAGGACCTCATGAAATTTTCTCTCAACACAGGAATGAAAATGCTTTTGGGTGCAACAGAATGGACCTTCCTTATCTGTACCTGTCTAGCTACCATAATTTCTGAACAGCCATACTATCAAAAGAAGAGAACCACAATGAGTTAAATAGGAGGAACCATCCTTAAAAAGAAAGAACCAGAACTTTTGGGGAAGAAAATTACTTTGGATTAATTATTTCCTTTGGCTGCTAAAATAAATTAGTAAAAGTCTTGGCAGCTTAAATGAGTACTTCTTTCTTTCTCACAGTTCTAAAATCCAGAGATCTTAAATTAATTTCAAGGAGTCAAATTAAAGTTGTCAATAGGGCTCTGCTATCTCTGGAGGCTTTATAGGATAATTCTTTCTTTGCTTCTTCTATCTCCTAGTGGCTTCCTGAACTCATTGGTTTTGGCCATCCCAACAATCAAATTCTCATTCTCTTCTATCTGAGGCAAATAATTTTCTTACTTCTCTTATTAATCATGATTGTATTTAGAGCATACCTGCATAATTCCAGATAATATCCTCATCCTAAGATCTTTAATTTTATTAAAACCATCCAGAACCCTATTCATTATGTCATATCTGTGGTTTCCAGGGATTCAGGCCTTATATCTTTGTGGACCATTATTTCAAATACTATAAACTCTTTCACCTAAGGGGGAAAAATCATTTTTACTGGGTCTGCTATGAATCTCTTGCACAGGTTTGGCTTTGCTGCTTGCACTGCCACTGTGAATAACAGTATGTGAAGGCAAACAAAGCATGTTTCTGAATTACTGTTATAGAATGCCATATACAACGACATAAGACCCAGATATGGACCTTCTGGAAAATTGGGAGATGCATGATAGAGTTTACAGAATCTCTCGATCCTACCTTATACAATATCACATGATAAATTTGGGTCTTGAAATGGTTGTAAAGGGACATAAGCATGATACCTTATAGATATGGAATGCTATTCATAATTAAATAAATAATATTTATCAATCACTATTATACATGGTGCTGCTTTCAAAGAGGACAGTTTGTGGAAGAAAAAAAATTGAGCTTCAGACTCAAATGTAACTACTTCCTGAGAGCATTTTATTAGCATCTAATATTCAGTATGCACAAAGTATAATTTATCATTATTCGTTTTGTTTTTGTTTTATCATGTTTTAACGTATTAACTCATCAAGAAACCGGGCCTCCTGGGAATCCTGAAATGACATCAAAGTCTTCTAAATAAGTACAATTTAAAACCTGGAAATGTTAACTCAATTTCTGGTGGCTCTAAAAAAGTATCCATTTTTTTTTTTTCTGGTGGTGTTTTGTAACTTACTGTAGTACTGTAAAATTGCTGCTTTCCACCTATTTACAATTATTACTGGATGCTCAAATTGAATATAATATTCCCTTGGTATTTTCTTTAAATTCACTCCTTATTTTACTTAAATTTATTATAAATTTATGGATTTACCACTACCATAAATGGTAAGCTAGTATCATTGTTGATAAATACAAAGTGCCTGCAAAAACTACTTCAATGAAAATAAACTTATAAACTTCGGCTAGATACTGTTGGCTGCTGAAGGTGCTGAACATAAGGCTTGTTCATTCTTTGCTTAGAAAAGGAGATTGGCAAATGTTAGAGAGGTGTTAAGTCAAAATAGCTCAAATATCTCAAATTGAGATTTTGACATAATTACAGATACTGAAAAATATTTAAAGTGGAAATAGCATTTTTATGTTTTAATTATATTATTTAATACCTGCCTAATGTGATTTAAATTATTTTGAATATCACTCCAACTAAAACCTTGCTTTAAGAGTATTAAGCTAAACATTCACATATTGATTATAATTAACATTATATCTAAAATAATTATATAAACTTAAACACTCACTGAAAATGCTCAAGAAATGAAATACTATAATTGTGATTATAATCATTACTATAATATCAGTGTCAATGTCTCTACCTTTCTACATATACCTTATATCAAATCAATTTTTCTATTTAGAAAACCTTAAATTATTTTCCTTAGTAACATAATACTGCCCCTCTTGCTGTGATAGTCATTTACTGAGTGTTTGTCTTAGAATAGATTTGTAGAATAAACTATTTAAAGACCTGGTTGTAGCCCACATACTGATGTAAAAAAGATTCATAAAGAAGACATGTAATAATTCCCCTGATGAACATCCACTATAAGAGTAAGAGAAACCATGCAATGGCTTACTTGCTTGAGAATACTCAAGAGGTTGGGACATCAAGAGGATAACAAATGAGACAAGTATGCCTCATCATTAAAACTCTCTTGCCATTATTCCACAGTTTGGATTTTTCCTGCTTTCTGGTGTACACTTCTGTCTGGTTAAATGACATCATTCATGGAATTTCTCAGTATTTCCATGTCAGAATTAATCTTGACCTTTTATTTCTCTATGTTTAAACTCTTCAATGTACTCCTACAAGACTATAGTTTTTCATATTTATTTTTAAAATTTTCTAACTACTTCACGAGAGTGTATTTCCAGTGCATATTAAATACTCTTTGTGTTCATCACTGTAGACACTTGTAGGTTCTCCAGACTTTATTAGGCCAAACTTATAACTTCAATTTAAAATAATATTTAATTTATTTTTGACAGTTTCATACATGCATATCATGTATTTTGATCATGTTCTGCTTATTACCTTCTCTATGCCCCTGTCACTCATACTCAATCAATGTCTTCTTCCTAACTTTTCCCACTTCTACATTGATCTTATTTTTTGGGTGTGACTCCCTGAATTTAATTCGGGTTTTTTGATTGAGCATGGGTGTGGGGTTATTTATTGGAGTGTAGGCAACTTATAAGGGGCTACACCACTAAAAAAAGGTATCGCCTTCCCCTAGAAATGATTAATTGCCAATAGCTCCTCAATGAGGGATGGGGCCTTTTGAATCTTTCTTACCTCCAGAACAAGATTCATGAAGGTAACCACAGCTGCTGTGAGTGCATGATTGCAAAGACCATGTCATGTCTTGAAGACAGTATTCCACACCAGTGTTCCCAATTCTCAAACATGTTCCTTCTGTTCGCTATCCTATGATATTTTCTGAATTTTAAAGGGGTTATATAGATGTCCCCTTGGGCTATTCACTCAACAATAACTTATTTTCAATGCATTGGCTAGTTATTAGTCTCTGCAGTAACTGCTGCACAATGCAAAAAGGAGTGTCTCTGAACATGCCTGGGAGTGTTTAGAATGCAGTTTGATGGGCACAAGTCCCAATCAGTATTAAGTTTCCTTCTAAGGTCTATGATCTCATCAGCAATGGGCTTTTGAGATTTACCATACTAGGCATGAATTACTTCCAGTAGACCAGCCCTCAAATCCAATTAGAAAGAAGTTAGTTACCTTCCTCACAGTCACACCACTATAGTACCACCTTGCTTTACAGGTTAGTAGAGTAGTATTCAGGGTCCACAACGGGGTAAGACTGCTGATGACTTTTCTCCCCCAGCAACCTTCATAGCACCCTCCAACACTATGACAACTAGTCAGCAACTAGGAAGCTTCCAATTCAATTTCAGCTTGATTTTTCTCTGTCCTGTAATGAACTCATGTGGTATCTGCAGCAAAAAGTGCTTACCATCTAGTTCTGATGCACAACATACTCTTGCAACAAGAACCTATATTGCTTTAAGTGTCTCTCTGATAAGCAACTCATGGGATGATATCCCACTCCTGACACTGGGATTTTCATTTAGTAACCTGTAGATTCTTGGAGCAATATTATTCACCCATGCAGGGTACCTCTATTCAAATTACCATTTAAAATTATATTTTGAGAAATTAGGTTACAAAGTAATAGGTTTCCTTATGAATTTTTCATAAACTTTATATTTATTAACACTTCCCCTATTCCTTTCTCTCTTCCAAACCCCACACTAGATCCTTCCTGAAACTTTTCCACCCAGGTATCTCTATATATCCATATTTCACATGTTGAGCTTCAATTATTTTTTTGGCTTCTACAAGTCCCTAAATAATCCCCCCCATTTATTGAAAACTTTATTTTTATAAGAGTATGTATACCAATATAAAATATTAGTTTCATATATTCTTATATAATTATATCTATGATTATGTATACCACCCTTTTTGATATTATAGAAAAGAATTGAGAACACAGAGCAAATTGAAATGGTCTAGTGAAAACTCTCAAACATTACATGAGTTTAACTGAAACTGAACCTGGGAAGAAACATGAATGTGGGGGGAAAAAAGCTGAGAGAAAAACGGTTGTGGAAAAATTACCAGCTGTTATTTATAGTATGTGCCAAATATAAATATGTCCTTGCAAAACTTGGAGAGATGAGTCGTAAGTTATTTCAAGACAAATTTCTGAATTGCTTTATGTTATTTAAGAATATTTTGGGGAGACATTATTAAACATTCTATGTATGGAGGGATAGACATTTGGAAGGACATTATGACATGACAATTAGGCCTTATCTACAGAATATAAACTCATAGTTAAATATTTTTGACTCCTCAGACTGACTTTTTCTAAAACCACACAGAAAGGCATATATTTGAGTTTATAGTGAACATTTAGCATACGTGTATTTGTGTGTGCAAGTTTGTTCACTTGTTCAAGTGTGTGAGTACAAGCATACATGTGGAGGTGAGAGGACAACTTTCTGAGGTTGCTCTTCATCTTCCATCTTATTGGAGAGTAGGATCTTTATTCTCACCATTGCCCCTTTTTTCACAATCATCAATTGGCATGCAGAAATTACAGAAGACTGTCAAGGATTCTGGCTTTGGCATGGGGTCTACTTATATGAACTCAGGTACTAAAGTTTGCATAGCAAACACTTTATCCACTAAGCCATCTCCTCATTCCCCCAGCATATATATATATGTATGTATGCATTTTATTAAAAGTGACTATTTACCTTTTGTCTCTAAAAGAAATCACATAAGTTTGCTTATTGTGGGAATAGCAGGAGGCATAGACTTGTAAGACAGCTAAGAATATCCTGTGCTCTGTGAATTAATTCAACAATGCTTATCATGTATAAGACATTGGGCTTGGAGCTAGAACAAGCAACATGGAACAGAGAATAATCTTTCACTTCAAGAAGTTTGCAGAAAAGTAGAGCAGCTAATGTAAAAATAGAATGTAAAGCAGTCAATATCCAACAATATTGAAAGTTCAGAGTTTCAGTGTCTTCAAAACATCACTGCACAGCTATTATTTCCTTTGTGAATCAGTTGAGGAAAATTTCAATAAGCTACCACCATAAATGTAGAACACTTGCAAAAGTGGAGAAGGAAAATGTTTTTAAACAGAAGAAGATTATATAATTAACTTCCCCATGAATTTTATACAGTATTATGCCATAGAGGTATCTGGAGGTAAAGGTGCACAATTTTAGAATTTAAGGTCATCACACTGGTTGGTAAGGTTAGGTCTCAAAGTAAACACACATATATATTCACAATACAGTAACAATAGTTATTTTGGCTGGCCTAGCAGTGAATATGAAGATATTGTAGGCCAGGAAGAACAAATAAAAGGAGTATTGGGTCTGAGAAGAAGAAAATCATCAAACTAGATTTTGTGATTTTAAAAAGTGTGAAACAAACAAAAAAAATACCTGTGAAACAAATGTTATTTTTCTAGTTAATATTTAGTTTTAGCACCTCCCAAATTGTAGCCTGAAATAATGATTTATGAGGAATTAGAATATGTTTAATGTTACCCCCATTGAATTCCTAAAGTGATAGGAAGAAGGAAGATACACAATAAAAGACATGCTGTTAGACATGTACCAATGAGGGTAATTTGGCATTAGTGAAAGAGACTAGGGATTGTCTTAATCCAAGAGAAAGATGAGTAATCCATTCAAGGAGAAGGGAAACTGGATTATTCTAAGTCATATTGGTAAGTGGTTTACTATTTTTTTAATTAATTAATTAATTTATTTGAGAGCGACAGACACAGAGAGAAAGACAGATAGAGGGAGAGAGAGAGAACGGGCGCGCCAGGGCTTCCAGCCACTGCAAACGAACTCCAGATGCGTGTGCCCCCTTGTGCATCTGGCTAACGTGGGACCTGGGGAACCGAGCCTCGAACCGGGGTCCTTAGGCTTCACAGGCAAGCGCTTAACCGCTAAGCCATCTCTCCAGCCCAGTGGTTTAGTATTTAAGGTCTATTTAAGTGATTAATCTCATTTTGATTTAATTTAGGTAGGTCATATAGATCAAGGAAATCATCCATTTCTTTCAGATTTTCATACTTTGTGGAGTATATGCTTTTATAGTATATCCCTATAATTTTTTGAATTTCTCTGGAATCTGTTGTGATGTTACCTTGTTCATCTCTGATTTTATTAATTTGTGTCTCTTCTCTCTTTCTTTTGGTCAGATTTGCTAAGGGTTTATCAATCTTGTTTATCCTTTCAAAGAACCAACTCTTTGTTTCATTAATTCTTTGGATTGTTTTTTTTTTTTATTTTTATTTATTTATTTATTTATTGGTTTAGTATTTAAGGATGGACAAAGATTCTCTAGCTGTCCTAACCAAGTGTAGATTGCAGCAGCTAATGAAAAGTCTAATGCAAAATGTAGATGCTAGCAGTTGGAAGTCAGGCTGGGACACATCTTGATAGGGATACCTGAGGACATAAAGGAAATTAGCTGGAACATAAACTACCTACCAAATCTATTTTTCTTTTGTCAGGACAGTATTTTAAAGATATCTATCTCAATATGCAAAATTATTTTCACTAGCTAGAATATAATTTGATCATTTCACAGTTTTTTTTTGTTTTAAAATGCAAAATTAAGGTAGGGTTTCACTTTAGCTTAGGCTGACCTGGAACTCATTCTGTAGTCCCAGACCTGCCTTGAATTCACAGTGATCCTTCTACCTCTGCCTCCTGAGTACTGGGATTAAAGGTGTGTGCCATCATGGAAGGCTTTAAAAATAAAGGCTATTGATGTCAATACTCATTTCTTATTTAAAAAAAAAAAATATATATATATATATATATATATATATATATATATATATATATATATATAAAAATTTTATTTTAGAAAGAGTGAGAGAGACATAGAGAGAATGAGAAACAGAGAGAGAGGGAAAGAACTGGTGTGCCTGGGCCTCAGCCACAGCAATCAATCTCCACATCATGCTTGCACCACCTAATGGGCATGTGTGACCTTGTGCTTGTTTCACCTTTATGCTTCTGGCTTACATGGGATCTGGAGAGTCCAACATGGGTCCTTAGAGTTTGTAGGGAAGAGCTTTAACTGATAAGCATTCTCTCCAGCCCCTCATTACTCAGTTTTACAGAAACCAATATTTTCAAAAGTTTGAGCAATTAATTAATGGTTTGGATTTGTAAGCCTTGGGACACAGATCTAATTCAAACCTCAAGTGCTACTCCTTCTGCCATCAACAATTTTCATTCCCAACACTTTGAAGAACTTTAGCAAAGTGTTATAAACAGATTAACTGGCAGTAGTATTTGAAATACTTCAAAAAGATAATCAGTTTTACCAAGGCTAATATCTATTGTGTTTATCATTCACTGGAGAGGGTTTCTTGACCTAACTTTAAAATTTATTTCTCACACACACACACACACACACACACACCCACACACACATCTATCTTGATGCAGTATCAACAGTTATATTACAGTGAAGCAAATATTTTACAAATGCACTGAGAAAGCATATTATTTTAAGTTACCAGTGAAATAATTTTCTGTAATTTTATGTTATATAATTTATGTCTTATAAGTCATTTTATTATTTTTCTTATGGGGCTTCTGTTGTCATAACATAATTTATGGATATTATATTTCTTAAAGCAAAGAATGGCTATTTTTAAGCATAATACTACTAATATATCACTGTTACAGTACATTAAGCCTAAATATAACAATAAAATAGATCACATTTCAAGTAAAGAAAATTAAGTTAAACATACTTATTCCTATTTTCTTTATGAACTGTTATTATATATTAAAATACAGTCTTTGGCTACAGTTCTTCATTATTTTGGTCTAGCATTTTGTGATTCTCCTGACTGTTAGAAATTCTATAATTGTCTTTATGTTCTGTTTTGTTTGAATTGAAGTCATGATTATTAAGTTCTATTGTTATTTTTTATTTTTAAATTTTTTATTCATTTCATAGAGAAAAAAGAGGCAGATAGCAAGAGAGAAAGAGACACTGGGCTTGGCAGGGCCTTTGGTTGATCCAAATTAACTCCAGATTTATGTGCCATCTTGTGCATCTAGATTATGTGGGTTCTGGGGAATAGAAGTTGGATCCTTTGGCTTTCTGGGAAAGTGCCTTAACAACTGAGTGATCTCTCCAACCCAACTATTGTTATTTTCAAAAATGTAATTAAGGTTAATACTATAGCAAATATTTGAGTTATTATACCTTTATAAATTTTCATGAGTATGAGAGTCTTGTGTACAAGAAAATATGAGTCCAAAGATTTCTTCTGGTTAGTTAATGTTAGTAATTTCTATACCAGTGGTAAAGTGGTCAATAATGTTCCACTTCTTGTCTTGATAAGAGCAAACACAATGTTAAACTGAATTGAGGAAGTGGGTGTCTTTGGAAAATGAGTGTTCTGAGACTTCAAGAAGGCTTGGATAGCTTTTGAAATTTGAATAATAAGATACAATTATAGTACCAGTACAACAATACTTCACTAAAACTTTAGAATGATGAGATTAATGGTAGTTATAACTGTATTTGTTTAATACCTATTCTCTACTGACCTATTTCTAAGCATGTCATGTAAATTAACTCTGTTACAGTGAACTTATTGTTGCTGGGACAAAATTCCTGATTAAAAGCAGTTTATGGGAAGAAAATGTTTATTTAAGTCTTATAGTTCAAGAGGAAGTTTAATCATGGCAGTGAAAAGCACAGCAAGCAGGAAACCGTCACTTATCTGGGTGAAAGTAGTCTCTACTGGGCTAGGAACTGGGCCAATCAACCTCAAAGTCCACCCTCAGTGACACCTCTGCTCCAATAGTGCTCTACTTCCCAAATTTACACCAGCTAGGGATCAAGTGTGAGGCTTATCACAAACACATAAGGTTATTGGGACATGTTGCATACAAACTACCACACCAAACTAACACATATGACTATTGGTTGTATTAGTATTATATGAATAAATAAATGATGCTATAACTTTATCAAAGACCATTTGCCTACATTAAACTTCTAGTTTTTAAAGGCAGATAATTGTGGTGGCCAATAGTTAAAAGTGAACTCAACAAGAACTTTAAAGAGCAAGTTGGATGCTTGAACACCAATGTTCATAGCAGAATTATTCACAAAATTAAAAGTTGGAAATAATCCAAGTGTTATAAACTAACTTAATAAATAAAATATTATATGTATGCATAAAATAAATAAAATTCTAAGAATGCTATACTATGATAACAAAATGTTTACCAAAACGAGCCATGCAAAAACATATATATTCCACTTACGCTTGGAATTTTGAGTAGCACGATTTACTGAGACAGAAATTATAATAAATTTTATCATGTTGAGAGGAGTGCCTGAAGAATTTTAATTCATGAAAGAGTTGGTATAGATGATAAACAGAAAATTCTGGAAGAAAAGGGTGTCAATGATTACATAATGTTGTGAATATAATAAAACTTGGGTTCATTATTGCATTCACAATATTACATAATCATTGGCAATATTATTCTGTGCATTGTATACTGAAGCATTTTTTTAAAGTTTAAAGATAAATTCATCAGACATCAAAACCTGTCTTTTGTTGTTCTGAAATAGAGTTATGTATTTTAGGCTGTCCTTGAGCTCTGTGTAGCTAAAGAATACATTGAACTTGTGACTATATTGACTTCATATTCGAAGCACAGGAGCTATACATATGGACAATTACCACTCATGTGACCTCAAATATTTGGATAGCAGGCACAAAAATTAGTTTAGGCAACCTGTCTCCAAAACTGGATGAAGTCTCAGATCTCAGGGTTTTTTTTTTTTTTGTTTTTTTTTTTGCTACTTATACCATCCATATTTTACAAATAATCAATTCCATGGGTTGACAACAATAGTCTAACTGGAGAATTGCAATAACTCTATTATCAGCATTTGGTAGAAAAACACTGTATACTATTAGCTAGGAGAGAAAATATTTCAATAAAGCCTTGGTGATAGGACTCATTTTATCATTCTAGCCTACTCATACACAGGTATGAAGAATTCTAATATAGTCTACTTATTCCCATAGTATAACCATATTTTGTAGATAGGTATATGTTCAAGATAAAAGAATACCTAGGGACTGGAACTATTGCTCAATGGTTAAGGATCCCTGCTTGCAAAGCCTGCCAGCCCAGGCCAAGATGGGTATTCATTTACACCAGGAAGAGACATAGGTGCACCCTCACAGAAATAATATTTTTTAAAAGAGAAATATTTCAAAACAAGCAGATGAATCTGATTTTTCCTATTATTATTTTTAAAATATTTTATTGGGAAATTTAATATATGAACATACTGCATATTGGTCATATTTCCATTTTGTCCCCTCTCTCCAAACCCCACTGTCCTCAGAGTGCTCCTCAGTGCGGGTACCTAGAATCATTATGGGGTCCTAAATACACGAGTTGTTTTGTGTTGGAAGGAATGTAAGAGCCACAGGATGGGAAGATGTACTGTGATTCTGAATATTTACCAGCCAAACATGAAAGAATGCACCTTTATATACATTTCAGTCAATTTTATGCATGAAAACTATATGTCCATCCATCAAACTCAATATAGCATTAAAAAAAGCATAAAATTCCTAGGGATATATTTCAGTGATGAAGCGCTTGCTTCATAAGTGCAAAACCCAGGGTTCAATCCCTAGTATGCTAGTACTGCAATTGAAAGAGAGAGAAAGAGGGAGAATATAAAGAAAAAGGTTCAGATTAGATGCCAAATGCAATTTTTGTGATTTCTTGATGTGATATAGATGTAGAGAGGTACACTGTGTGTCCAGACATAGGATGTGTCAAATTTGAAGGTTGAATTTAGTTTTGGGTGTCAAACAATCAATATAAACAAATATACATGGAATATGTATAAACATGACTATAAATGAAACATCACTGCTGATCCCAAGTATTGATCTTTGTTTTGAATATGTATATGTGATAAGCATGTATGCTTAGATTAGTGTTTACCTATGAGAGCCCATATATTTGTAGGTGAATGTACATATGTGGAGGCCAGAAATCAAACTCAGGTATCGTCCTCGATAGTTCTCCACACTATTTATTTACACGATATATGCAGATGCATTTAGAGCTCAACAAACTCAGGGAGACCAACTAGCCATCAAGGCTGAGACTTCATGTCTCCACCTCCTCAGCTCTGGGATTCCAGGCACATACTACCAAACTCAGAATTTTACATGGATTCCAAACATCTAAACTCAGGTCTTCATGCTTGCACAGCAAGAACTTTATGTACTGAACGATCTCACCAGCCATAGATCACCTTCTTTATTAACAGTTCCAGGTTCTTACCACTGTTAAATTTGAGGGAAGCATTGTTGGCAAAGGAATTAGGCATGCATTTTTCATGAAAGAATTTTTTTAATCTTTTAAACTTTTATTTTTATTTATTTATTTGAGTGAGGGAAAGAGGGTGGGGGGGAGAGAGAGAGAGAGAGAGAGAGAGAGAGAGAGAGAGAGAGAGAGAGAAAATGGGTGTATCAGGGCTTCCAGCCACTGCAAACGAACTCCAGGTGCATGTAACACTTTGTGCATCTGGCTTAAGTGGGTCCTGTGAAATCGAACCGAGGTCCTTTAGCTTTGCCACCAAGTGCCTTAATGGCTAAGACATCTCTCCAGCCCCATCATAAAAGAATTTTTAATTCTCTTGTTTCATTTATAGAAATGGTGGAGAGGTAAAACATTATTCTACTTATGTCCTCTGGGATCCATTACCTAACTCTGGTCATTCTTTACACACTCTCCAGCAGGCAGGAATGCTGTCAGCTTTTACCTTATAAAGATGTACTTCTTGGCTGTTTGGCTTTGTAAGCATTGTTTAGCCTTTTGCTTATGTGCATGTGTTCTGCCTCCTCAAATAGGTTGTTGGATCCTTGAGGGGATATTTCTATTATTTTGTATTCACACACAGTTTTGTAGGCAACTGGTTGTCAGTGAGCACTACACACTGAGGTGTCAAATGCATAGAAAACTTATGCCTACCCATGGACCCCTTCATTTTCTCCAGAGAAAGCATGTGGCTACTGAAATCCAGAGCAAGCTTCACTCGGCTTTATGTCTTTGTATATGAGATTTTGAGGCATCATTAAGTGGAGGTATAGGAAACAATTTGGTTTGGGCTCTGATCATTATTTTAGTTGGGTGTAGGACAGCTCACAGGCATCATGTTCGCCTTAAGGGCTGAGAACAAGAAAAACAAGGCAAAGAAAACCTTACATACTATTTTGGGGCCAATGCAAGGGGAAAATAGAAAATAAAGATATGCTGCTCCATGTCTTCTGTGAAACATTCTAAATTTTGAGCAACTGGATAAAGAGAAAAGGACTTAAACTTAAACTATATGCATCCTAAATCTGTGACCTAAATCCTGCTTTTATAAATAAACTTTTAATGGGCCATATCCATATCCATTCATAATATACAATTTATGGCTGTTTATGATATATTTGGAGCTACAATGCTTACTTCAATAACTATAACAGTGTTACTAGAGACTATAATGCCTACTTATGATGCAAACCAAAGAGAGGTTTTGCTTCCTGGAACATTGTTTCCATTGATTTTTTTTTTTTAACAACTGTTCAGACTTGTGAAAATTGCTCAAAATAAAAGTAAACAAAATAAAAGAAAGTGCATGGGCATGGCGGCACATGTCCTTAACCCAAATTTCAGGTGGCAGAGGTAGGAGGATCACTGTGCCCTCAAGGACAGTCTGAGACTGCATAGAAATTCCTGGACTAGAACAAAACACTACCTTGCAAAACTAAAAAAGTAAAAATAAATAAATAAAGTAAATAAGTGATTGGTTTATATTGTATAACAAAAGTGTATGGAATGTTTTTGAGTCCACAACTTCACTGTAGTATAATTTGAAGTACATATTTGACCCCAATACTCACATTTGCAATTTACACACACACACACACACGCACACACACACCACAAAAGATACCACAATATTTAAGAGTCTTCTCTCTCTCTCTCTCTCTCTCTCTCTCTCTCTCTCTTTCTCTCTGTCCTTTTCTCATCTCCCATATCTCTTTCATACAAGGAGAAAGAACAAAAAATATAACAATAGGAAACTTGAGAATTTTAGATGTGATCTCAAAAAAATGAAGAAAACCTCAAAGAAGAAATGAAATTGATGCCACGAATTATGTTATTGAAGCTTAAGCAATACTGTGAGCTTGGTATGATACAAATGACCCATTCTCAAATAAAAGGAACCTGACTTTCAACCAAGCTAAGTGAGTTTGTAAGGTGGAACAACTCATAAACAGCAGCTATGGTCTTCCAATTATCACTATAAATTCTGAGGATTTTCTCATTATACTTTCTTGCCTCCTCAACATCTCTGCCATTTCCCTGGAGGCTATCGTGTTAACAACATAATATCCTCTCTTCTAGAAATATAACTATGCCTTTTGAAGCTTATAAACATTCCAATTAGATTTGTAGCTGTTATTTGACCCTGTTCAAAATGCCCAAATCAAAATGAAATCTCTCAAATTTGAAAATGTTTCTTGATTTTGTCTAGCTATCCATTACCCAAACCAGTATGATGATGATAGCCAACAATAATCTCTCTATTTTATCAAAAGTGAAATAGGACACTGATCAATACTAAATTATAGGTTTTAACAATTCTGAATTAATGTCAAGCAAATCATCTTTAAATTTAACTAGAGCTCACACTTAAAAATGTGTCATTGGTTTTAAAATTGGGGTAAGTCGTCAAAGAAAGTTAGGTATCCTAGTTGTTATTTACTTATGGACAGTGATCTATGGAAATTAATGGAGTTTGGAAATTTCACAGATGTTGTAGTAAGGAACATAAATTAATAAAATTATCACATCTCAAGTTATTTATGGTATAAAATATAATTTTTTTCATAAATTTTCAAAGATCCCTATTTTCAGTAGCAGAAGGCAAGAGAAATTTCAAATAGTTATTTTGATAAGCACTTCCAAAACAAGAAAATTTATCTAATTGTAGTAGAAAACAAAGAAAACTTTACTCTCTCTCTCTCTGGAGAAAAATAAACATGAATAATTTATAAATATCCAAAAGTCATTGTATATAAACCACCAGTTATGTACTATTAAAACTGGAAGCAAGTTCTAACTCCACTTCCAGGTAGGATGCCATGTACGTTCTTATAGAGATGAGTACCTCAGAGAATATTAAGTTGATTTTGGACTTCACTAGGTTAACAAAATCTCAGTTTAAGCCCATTCCTCCATTCTATTTTCAGAGTAGTGAAGTCATTTAGAAAAGGCTACCTTCCTATCCCTTTGAATCTGACCTGCCATCTTTTTGCTAGTTTACTTTCTAATACCTTAGAGTGGTATTTAATCCTACACTAACAGTTAACTTCGAAATGCCTTAATTAGGCATTCATACTTTAGATATGGTTAATTACCATTTGAATGGTCTAATTAAAGTATGCTTTTCCAAGTAGAGTATGTTTTGGCTTCCTTGTCTCATATCAGAACAACACATAAAAGGTTGAATAAATTACACATTACTGATTAGAAATATATATATATATATATATATATTTACTTATGAAATGAGTGATATTTTAACATAGACTAAGGCTCTCTTGGATTCTGTTTAAACAAGTATGTACTGCCTTTAACAGTCTTATTCCCAAGTTTATGGAGTATGTCCACTATAATATAGTGTATATATATATATATATATATATATATATATATATATATATATATACATGTATGTATGTATATGTATACCACAAGGGAGTTTTGCATTCATGTTTGTCAAAAAAGACTAAAAAGACAAAGAACTAGATAATTTTGTGAATTTATAAGGATATAAGGATATGTGGTCTTTTTGGGGTACTAAATGTTTTTATGTATTTAGTTGGGTAGTTCAGCCCCCAAAATCAACTGCCATTGTACAAGAGGAGGAAAAGAACACACAAATGTTAACTAATATTTTCTCATGCACACAGAATTCCCCACAAGAAAAACAGAAACCCAAAGCAGTTAGAACTGAGAGTTTATATAGAGTTTAAACAAAGAGATGATAAATTTGTAGAGAAGCAATAATACTAAAAAGGTTTCAGCTAGGGGCAGAAATTGTGGATAATTGACTAGAAAATTCAAGAAGGACACTAATGGAAAAATAAGGGAAAAAAATAGTAGGTTTGCTTGTACAGTTTCATGTCAGCTTAGTGTCACAATCTTTAGTCTTCTGAGGTAAGAATGTTCTCTTCCTAGGAAATCAATTGGCTGCTTTTAGGTAGAAAGTGGAAGGTCAAACAACCTTCTCTGCATCTGTGTTTTTTTCAAGTGCTTTCAGCTCAAAATAATCCATATACGACAGCAGTGTATTTTGGGGCAGTATGTTCTGAACTGACTCAGAGACTGCTTTCAATGTAAGATACCACCCGCATGGGAAGAGGAAGAGGAAGAAGGATTGATATAATCTTGTCATTTTAACAGCCTTAGAATTTTACTTTATTACTCACAGATTAATGAAATTTCACCCAGAACAAAAATAATGTAGAGAAAAGTAACACATAATAGAATCATTTAATTAATGCCTGATATTATATGTAGGCTGCCTATCTCAGGTTAAATAAAGAAGAAATACAAAATAACAACAACAACAAAAAAGGTAACTAACAAGAAAAGCCCACTCAAAGTGCCATAAATTCCTATGTTAATCTTTTATAGTCTTTTGACTGTTTTCCTCATCTCTTCTATGCCTATATTTTAATCCAGAATATTCTACCTAATAAGAATCCCTGAATGGTCACTTTCTCCTCAGATTCAAGGTCTTCTGGGATTATAGTGACTGTATTAATTTTCTGGGACTGCCTTAACAAAGTCCCACAAGTTCAGTGGTGGTATAAAATGACAGAACTTTATTCTCATGCTTTGTGGAAGTTGAGGTTTAAAAGCAGAGTCAGCATGTCCATGTTACCTTGGAAAGCTGTTGGTAAGAATTCTTCCTTGACTCTTCTAGCTTCTTGTTTGTATCAATACTTGCCATTGTTTGTCTTATAGTATTACTACAGACTCTGCATCTGTTATCATATGTCCAGCTTCACATTATGGGTGTCTTCATACAGTATCTTCCTTGCTACATGAATATATGCCCCAAATTCTCTCTTCTGTTGAAGGAAGATAAAAGTGATATTAGATTAAGGCCCACCATAATGATTTTATATCTTCATTATATCTACAAAGTTCCTAAATATATCTTTTAAAATATATTTTATTTACTTATTTGAGAGACATACATAAAGAGGGAGAGAGAAAGACAACTTTGAGAGAGAGAGAGAGAGAGAGAGAGAGAGAGAGAGAGAGAGAGAGAGAGAGAATGAACACACCAGGCCCTCTAGCCACTGCAAATGAGCTGAAGATATACATGCACTGCCTTGTGGATCTGGCTTATATACGTACTGGGGAATTAAACCTGGGTCTTTAGGTTTTGCAGACAAACGCCTGATCCACTAAGCCATTGCTTCAGCCCTAACTGTATCTTTTTCATGAAATACAATTTAACCTTTGAAAGTGACCAAATTGTTTACTGTTCAGACTTGGACACTTATGAGAGTACAAAAGTATGTGTTTATTGTACAAATGTTATAATTGTGTGACCTGGCCCTACCCCAGACAGATTAGGCACATGATGCAACATAATTTTTGCAGTTATCTTTTCATGGATGGGAAAAAAAAAAAAACACCCAACCAAAAGCACCTTATGGAGGAAAGGATTTATCTCAGGCTTACAACTTCCAGGGGAAGATTGATCATGGCAGAGGACGCTGGTTCACTTCATCATGCATCCAAAACAGAGAAAGATGACATACCTCCTCCACCAGGATACCACCTGCTAGAGACTAAGTAGGAAGCTTAATTTCAAATACTTTAGGCTACAGAGAACATTTGCATTCAAACACCAATTTCTTCACATCTTATTCCCATATGGGCCTACATTTTCTAACTCACACTCTAGCATATATTTTCTGCTATGGGCTGGATAGCAAACATATTTAAGCATCATGGGCCATGGTATATGTCTTGATAAATCCACTGTAAATAGGACATGAGCAGACAGATATGATTTTGTACTATCCAAAAGTTATTTAGAGATTCAGTTCCAAGATGTGTTTGGCTTTAGAATCAAAGCTTGCTAAAGATTTCCTTGACCATAAGAGGAAATATAAACAAGACAGTTTTGAGAAATCCTGAGTAGAGGTTCTTGAAATATTGGCAAGATTAATTATTTCTTTGTCTTCTGCACTAAAATATGCCTTGCATCACATTACATGCATTGAAGTGTAACCTCAATACCTCAGTAGGTGAATTTGTTTTGAGGACATCCTTTAATGAGGTAAGAAAAACAAAATTGGGTGGTCCCCAGTGCACACAGAATCACATGAAATGTGTGTCAAAATGGTGAAAAGAAAGCTTTCTGGAAGGCAAAAAGAGAGCCCTTCAAAGAAATCAACTGCATTGACACTTGAATCTTGAATTTCTAGCCTCTAAAATGGTTAAAGAAAACAAAATCACTATGTATCATTTAAGCCAGCCAGTATATGGCATTTTAGTAAGGAAGCATTAGGAAAGTAATATACTTTGTGTTTTGCATAATTAAACTTTGATGTATTTGTAATTAAACAACATGTGAGGTTTAAACTATGAATCTAATTTTACTTTCCCCAGACTGCTACAAAATTTTCCAATAGTATTATTTGAACATTTCCACCATTGTTTATAATGCCTTTTTTCTTATACAAAAGTTTATTATGTAGATTGCCATGTATATTGTTATGGTTTCTATCCAATTAATTCTCTAATTCAGTGTTATTATTATATGTTTATATTACTATGCCATTTGGTATATGGCTGGTAGGGCTGGCTCCTCTATGTCACTTTCCTTTTCTAAGAGTTTTTTTCTATATACTCATATTATTCATAATATATTAATTTTTCAGATATCAAAAACATCAGACTACACATCATAATTATATGCAATTATCAGTTGATAATTAAAAAACTTGTTCTGTTCCACAATCTGACAAATAAAATTAATGTATAATCTTATTTTTGTTACTTCTAAAATGTTTTTGTTTCACTTTCTGAATGTAATATTTTATCATCAGTAAATAGTGATGATTTTTATTCTTTATTTCTCTACTTCCTTTACATTGATGCATGGTTCCCATAAATTTAAATAATAAGAGCACACATCTTCATATTGATCCTGAGTTTAGTTTGATTACTTTTATGTTTACTTTTATACAGTGGGCTGAGATAGATGTTTCTTTTTTTTTTTTTTTTTTGAGATAGAGTCTCATTCTAGCTCAGGCTGACCTGGATTCACTATGTAGTCTCAGGGTGGCCTTGAACTCACAGAAATCCTCCTACCTCTGCCTCTCAAATGCTGGGATTAAAGGTGTGCACCACCACACCCAACTTTTTTTTTTTTTTTGCTGGCCATATTTTATTTGTCCTTTTCCCTCAACTAGAATAACCAAAGATACAGAGAATATACAGCAAAATAAAGTAGATGGGACAAATTCTAAGAGACTGAGATGCCACATGCTACATTTAACCTAATTTTTATTCATGCTTGCCTAGGGATGGGGAATAGATCATTCAATAAAAACATAAAGTAAAAACAAAACAAAAAAAGTCTTATCATGTACAACTTTTAAGCTACAATAATGATGTACCTTAATTACTTCCATGCACACAAGTTTAACATTACAGGTGTTGAAAAATAAACACAATTAAGACTTCTAGGAGCATTTTATAATAAAGTAATTCCTAATTTTCTTTATAAATAGATCAAGCACCTCCAAAATACAGATTCCTATACACAGTGAGTACTTTACTTAAAATGAACACTTAACATACGTGGACTGCCTCGGGATAGGCTGACGGTATGCCTTCAGCTAGACAGGCAACAAGCCATGGTGCCAAATGGAAAAAGGGTTGTTGCAAATAAAATTTTAAACTAAGTTAACTTTTATAATTAAATACAGGAAATATACTGATTTGCTAAAATAAATAAGGTGTGATGTATTAACACTTCACTATAAAGAATGACCACCAGAACACTGATAGTGATGAATGAGTCTTAAGAACAGTTTACTACAAGAAATGCTGGCTAAACAGAAGTGCACTATGACGCACTATGGGTGGTTTATGTTTGCCACGTACTTCTGTTACCTTGAGGTAGCTAACACATGTGTACCAAACTCGGCATTCATTTTCAGTTGCTGCTGGTATCATGTGTTTTAAGAAATGTGTACAGTATAAAAAACTTGAAAACACTAATGAATGAAAAATGTTTCAGGAAAAAAAAATAGATATTTCCATGCAATTATGTACAGTCTCACTGTGTAAATTTCAAGGCAAGATTTTTGTTTCCTGTAAAGCAGTCATTGTTCTGTGAGAATGTTCTAGTCTTAGTGCATTTCTTTTGTCTCCTCCTGCATTGCATTATTTTGTTCTACTCTTTTTTTGTGTGTGCAAATGACATGCCAGTTAAATGAAACTATCTCACATGTAGAAAAAAAGTCTAGATTTAACAAACTGAGAACTAATAACCTCCTTACTAAATGACACCTTCTGATTCAAGTAAAAAGTGACTTAAACACTAGTAATAAAAAAAGACAAAACACATTTCATGAAGAATACAAAGAAATGTCTGCTGAGTGTTTAGTTCAGGTGTTTCAGAATGCTGCTCTATGTCTTATGAGGAATCTGAGGGGACGATTTCATGGCGAAAGGTGTTAAGGTGGTCTGGATTGACTTAAGGGGTGACCCCACTGGACTATGAAATTGCGGGATGCCTACGGACTCAAGCTGCTTGTTAAAGAGGAACTCCCCACTGCTGTTCAAAAACCCTGCCTCACTTCCTCTCTCCCCAAGCTTCCCTTCCTCCACTGCCTCAGTGTCTAGCATCTTGGAATCTTCTTTCCTGCTAAAGAACTTGTCCAAGTAACTGGTGTATGTGTTTTCCTTCTCCGTGTGTTCATCCTTCCTGGCCTCATAGCAGAACTGACTGATGAGAAAGCACTCCTCCCCACCCTTCACAAACTGGCTGTCCCAAGAAGACTGATATAAGGTCTCTAGCTGAGCCAAGTTTGCCATCCATTTCTCCTCCTTCTCCTGGCTTACTGACTTTGATATCAGGCTTTTCAGCTCTAGTTGGGACACTGAGCTGTTCAAGTTGTTTAACTTGTCAACAACTCCAGAAGGTTCAAGCTGTGAACTGAGCTAAATAGTTCCTGCGATGAAGGAATCAAAGTCAAATCCCTGCCTCTCCCTTTCCACCCCAGCCAGCTGGGATGCCTCCTCCAGCGCCAACTGGGCTTTAACCAATCCATTCCTTTCACACTTTGACTTGCCTTTCTTATCAGATTTCTCTTTGCTTTGTTCTTTCCAATTGAAAGATCTATGATGAGTTTGGGTTCATAGTAATGGTTAACTTCACTCTCTCTCCAAACCAAATTATCTAAATAGGATGATGACCTCGTTGTGTAATTACAAGTATGGCTACACTCCAGGTCACAGTACTTGTTTTCATGATGATCTGCATACTGCCAGCAGGGCTCAGTAGAGTAATTGGTGTCAAAAGCCGGATCTTCCAGGTACTTTCTCGGTCTCCATCCAAGTATTTCTGAGGGTCAACTTGTACGTCTTCTTCATCAGCGACCTCAGACATGGCTCTTGGGTCAAGCTGAACTTCATCTATATCAAAGTTGTTATGAATAGGCCAGTCATGCTCTGAGAACTGGCAATTATGATACTTTCCCCAATTATAAATATGACTATGAGTTTCATCCATAAGCAAAATATCGTCAACTTCATCTTCAGTGCGGAAAGGATGACTCGAAATGGGTTCATCAGCGGGAAAGGAGTATATGTTCATGTACGTGTGGGAGAGCGCCTCCTCCGCTGTCAACGGATCCATGGTGCTAAACATCAGAATCTGTTCCAGGAAATCCAGTGCTTCTCGACTAATTCCCGGAAGCAGCTGAGTTAATGGTCTATGTGGCTCATCATGTCATTTCTAATGTAAACTGGAATTACGCTGAGAAGCTCCTGGCGATCTTCCTCATGTACAACAGGAATAGACTCTAAAATCAGTTGCATCTGTTCACGTTCATGTGCACCTGCAAAGAGGGTTTTACCAGTCAGCATTTCAACAAAGATGCAGCCTGCAGCCCACATGTTAATGGCTTTAATGTAATTATTAGGAGAAAGTAAAAGGCACAGAGATCTGTACCATTTAGTAACCAATCCTTCAGAAAGATGACCCTTATGGGAATAGTGAGGATCCATGATCTGCGCAAGCCCAAAGTCACCTATCTTCAGCACCAAGTCTTCAGTGTTAATGAAAAGATTAGCTGGCTTGAGATCTCTGTGCACCACGTTTGCAGAGTGGATATACATGAGCCCACGTAGCAGCTGGTACATGAAGAGCCTGGCTTCTCTTCCAGTAAGGGGCCCTGTTCCAGCACATTGGCCAAGTCTGTCTCCATGTACTCCTGAACAATGTAGACGCTGTTCAGCTCCATGAGGGAACCCACATCATCTGTTAACTGGCTTCCACTGGGACCAAGAATTTCAAACACCTTCACAATGTTGTCATAATCAAGTCTTCTAATAATTTTGATTTCACGGAGTGCATGTTTGACACTCTGGGGATCAGTAAGGACAATTTTCTTGATGGCTGCTCTCTTGTCACAGTCGTTGTCTACAGCAGAAAAAAACAAGCCATTGCCTCCACAGCCCAGTGGTTTAAAGTCCATGTACCTGGAGCCCAGATCAAAGCCATGAATGTTCATGAGACTTTCAAATTTCTCAGCCATTTTGAAACATTCACTATTGCTGTTTCCTTTCAAATTGCTGAACTTGTGTAAACAAGGAAGAAAACTGGCATCAAAAGGAAAGATCTCTCAAAAGGGGAGAATAAAAATAACGATGCTTCCGCAGCAAGATGGTGTCTTGATGTTCATTGCATATGCCAGCCAGACTGTTGAGTTCCCCTCGGATTAAAGCTCAAAAGTCTCTACTCATACTGAGAATGAAAAAGATTGCAGTACTCATAGTTCAAAAAGGGGGCAGCAACTCCGCAGACATTTAAAGAAAACACTCAAGAAACTCATACGGAATGAAATGGCATACTATGCACTCAGATTTACTGTTCTAAACGACTTAACATTTAACAAAATGTGAATAAATATGCGCCCAACAGGTTTCTATGAACATCTTTCTCACAGTGCAGATACATTCAGTGTTGGACTGGCCCTGAGCAGCAGCATGTTAAGGTGCTGGCAAGCACTATTTCTGTTTTGCTTTTCTTCCTTTGTTGATGTATTTCAACAGGAAGTCCTGGTGACTGCTGGTGACAGAGGTCTTGTTAGTGATCAGGTGGCTCCAGCTCACCACAATCACAAACAAAGCTACCGTCCATCTTACTCTGATACAACGGGACTTCTCCGAGTCATCAAAGGACTGCGGGGCCCTTCAGCAACCCCCATGGTCGCTTCTGGTCTCCGGCTGTGCTGGCGGCAGCGGCATCTCTGAGGCTCTTGCTTTGCCGCAGTCACCGCCATGTAAGTCTGACCCGCAAGAAATGGTGCAGAGAGGAGGTGGGACCTCGCAGGCCCAACATTTTTAATGTGAAAAACATATCCACTACATATAACATATCTTTCTTGTGCATCTATTGCATTCTAGATGATTCCCAATATTTTTAAGGTCCTTGAAAAAGCCATAAATTTGAAATTTCTGCAGGGTTTGTCTTTGCACTCCAGTGTAGTGTTGTGATAGGCATTGTTCTCTTCTCTCAGTAAATACTGCTATGTCCCAGTATCCAAAACTAAGCAGAAGAACCAGTTGAATTCCCAACAATAGACTATAAGCATAAGTGACATTAGTCACTCATAACCTGAAACAAATATGAGGTGAAGACCTACTGTTTTCCTCTTCATTCATTAGAAAATCAGGTGGAAGGGTTTCAATAATATATTCTAATGATTTGAAAACCTTCCACCTGATGACACTTATGGTGTCTTCTGAATCATCCCAAGGTCACCACCATCTGAAAAGGGAAGCTTTTCTAACCAAAAGTAAGAGTAGCAATACTATATGAGTGAGAACGTTAAGAGAAGTGCTTACTGGGCAATTTGGTGAGCACAGTATATACATTTAGCCAGATGCCAGCAGACGTTACACCCCTAGGGCTCATGACTACACCTGTTGTAGGTTTTCAGTATCAGGGATGTATTCCCTCCACCATAGAGCGGGCCTCCAGTCTAATTAGAGGGCTGTTGATTTCCACCATGACAGATGTGCCACTATTACACCTGTTGGCTCATTTGGCCTGACTGGCCAAATATAAGGCTTGCAGTGTCCACTGTTGAGTATCTTCACTGGCGATATCTCTTTCTCCCATTGAACTGAATGCAGAATGGCTTCTTCCAGCTTTCTGTCAGCTGGTCTACATGGAGGAGGTTATCAGCTCAGTTCCAGTAGGATTTCTCAGTGACCTTGCAGCTTAAGTATGTGGAGTCTTCAGTAATAGGGTCTTACCATCTATTCCTGGTTGGAAACCAAGGGCCTCGGCAATGGCCTATAATATTTTGGGGGCATCAGGGACCTCACTGGCCAACAACACACTGGAAGATATCTCATCCCTGGCACTGAAAGTTTTCTAGTAACAATCTATGGCTTCTGAGTGTTTCATTGTCCAAAATGTAGGTTTCCATATGACTTATTTACATCCTTTTAGATTGTGATTAGCCTTTCCTCCACCTTTCCTTTACTCAGTCACTTCCCCTGACGTCACTTAGGCCTTTTCACCCCCATTAATCTGTTCCTCTACTTACATGTATACAGTACTATCCTATTAAGTCCCCTCTCCCTTTCTTTCTATTCCCTTTATATCTCCTTTCTAGCTTACTAGCCTCTGTTACTGATTTTAATGCCTACTTACATAGAAGTCCAATCATCTGTAGCTAGGATCCACATATGAGAGAGAACATGTGACACTTGGCTTTCTGGACCTGGGTTTTCTCACTAAGTATAATTTTTTTCCAGATCCATCCATCTACTTGAAAATTTCATGACTTCAGTTTTCTTTACTGCTGAATAGAACTCCATTGTGTAAATGTGCCACATCTTTAATGTCCACTCAAAAGTTAAGGGACATCAAGGCTGGTTCCATTTCCTAGCTATTGTGAATAGAGCGGCGATAAACATGATTAAGGAAGTATCTCTAAGGTAATGAGATGAGTCCTTAGGATACATGCCTAGGAGTAGTATAGCTGGGCCATATGGTATATCTATTTTTTAGGTGTCTCAGGAACCTCCACACTGATTTCCACAATGGCTGGAGCAGGTTGAATTCCCACCAACAATGTAGAGAGGTCCTCTTTTTCCGCATCCTTGCCAGCTTTTATGGTAATTTGCTTTCATAATGGTAGCCAATCTGACAAGGCTGAGATGGAATATTAACAGTTTTCATTTGCATTTCCCTAATTACTAGGACTGGAAGGTAAAATTCAATATACAGAAAACAATGGCTTTTAGAAAATGTATGAAAACAAAAATCAATTAAGAAATGCAATGGTGGAAGTGATGTCATTCACAGCACTTCCATAAAAGAAAAATGACCACGGACTATAGATTGTATTGATGAAAAATGCTCAAGGCCAATAGAAACAAGCACTTTTGAAGTTATAAACAAACATATGAATGAACCTAAAGGCCTACCATGTTCTTGATTATAAAGTCAAGCATCATCATTATTCTGTAAAGATATGTGCACATTGTAGGTTGAATAATTTGACTTGTTTGCTCAAGATTTTCTTTGTCTTAGAAGTGAAAGTACTGTATTCTGAGAAACACTTCATTCTCAAGAAAGATTAGGAGTATTGCTTGTAAGGGAAAGATGAAGATCACACAAATTATACCAAGATAACTATTTTAATAAACAGAATACACATATACAGTAAAATACTTTGTAACATACACCCATGGTGGTATAAAAATCAATTTTATAGGTATGTATTATTATAAAGCAATTTAGAACAATTATAAGAAAGAAAGAGGAGAGAGATTGAAGTGAAATAGGATAGAAAAATCACCCTCAAATGGATGAAAAACTGACTTATAAGACCTAGTACAACAACACTCTCAAAAGAAAACAGAGAGAAATGCCCTTGATAAAAGCCTTAGGATTGATTTCTTGGATATCACACCAAAAGTTCAGGTTACAAAAGTACAATTAAATAAGAACAGTGTTGAACTAAGGCTTTTGTTACTATGTATCAAAAGCCAAGGGCCTAAATAAATAAGTGCTTAAATTTAATTTAAGATCACTAATAAGAATAAACATGAACAAGTAGGATATTTCACCCTCAGAAAGCAATCTGGGCTCCAAATTGGGATGGGCTAGAATGAGAGTATAAATATTTTTTAATAAATTAGTGATCTCCAAACAAGAAGTCCTTTCACATAGCTGAAAGGATGATTGACATTTGCAAACTGTTCACCCTTGCTCTAAGGGAAACGAACCTCTGCTAGGATAGGAAAGAAGCAGTGTCTTCTTCCCTGACCATTTATTTCCACTGATGTAGTCCAATTACTACTATCTTAGGTATATCTTTGTAATCTTCTTACTCAGGATCATATACCTAGAGCAGCTAATCAAACATTTAGACAATCTCAGGAGGACAATCTTTTTTTTTTGTTGTTGTTTGTTTGTTTGTTTTGTTTTTCGATGTAGAGTCTCACTCTAGGCCAGGCTGACCTGGAATTCACAATGAAGTCTCAGAGTGGCCTCGAACTCACAGCAATCCTCAGCATGCACCACCATGCCCAGCAGGAGGGCAATCTATTTTATGGCCCAAGATCCACAGGACCCTCTTTCTTATCTGTAATAGGATGGTCTGGGAAAAACAGAGCTTAGCTTTCCTGATATGAATGGGAGAATGGTGAAACAACAGAATGAATGAGAACTTAATCTGTACACTATAAGCTCTGTGATATTGTTAACATCTCTCTTACAACCAGAGCCTTTCCAGGTTGTGTGCACATGGGCTCACACACACACACATGACTATATCTAGCCATGCCTGCATCTAATTATTAGTCGCATCTGAAATGTTAAAAAAAAAAAAAAAACTAATCCAGGCAGCAGGATGAGAATTTTACCAGTAAACCATTTTTAATTCACTGGCTCCTCTTGGCTGCTTAGGTCTGACTCACTAGAATCACTTTATTTCACTTTACAAAATAAATAGTCTCAAAATTTGTGCATTCTTTTGTACTTAGATGATTTTTTAAGTGTTTAAGTCACTGAATTTGGCACTGACTGAATTTATATGAAGACTGCTGGAAAAGCACAGTCTCCAACTGCCATATATATTTTCTCAGTGAGTTGTTTTTTTCCTTCACAGAATTTGTCCATGATGGTTAAGTACATGAAATAAGAAACAGTGATAAATCTCTCATAAATGTTTCCATTGAGATATAAAAGGCAAAGTGATATTTTTAATTGAAATCTTTGTATTTGAAAGAATTGTGGCAACTACAAACACCATTTATTTTGCATGAATTCTGCTAATAGAGCAAAGAGATTCCATATCCACACCACTCACGAACTGTTACCCCTCATGTACTATCAAATAATTCTTCAGTTGCATCTTCACAGAGAATTGATCTTTATATATAAAAGTTTGAGAGAGATCTCTCAGTGGTTAAGGTGCATGCCTGCAAAGCCCAAGGATCTAGGTTCAATTCCCCAATAACCATGCAAAGCCAGATGCACAAAGTGGTGCATGTATTAGGAGTTTGTTGGCAGTGGCTAGAGGCCCTCGTGTGACAATTCTCTCCTTATCTCTTTCTCATAAATAAGCAAACACTTAAAATAAATAAATAGAAATTATAAAATATTAAACAAATCATATTACTAATGCATTTGGAAGTGTCATATCACTGTTATAGTCATTCTTAACTGTCATAGAAACTATGTAAAATAATTCATTAGCATTATACTGTGTCATGGCTTAGTTGAATTTTATTTCCTAAAGTGCCTAACTAACTGACATTTCTTGAATACCCAATAGAATTAATTCTGCAGGTGATGGGCAGGTAATAAGTGGATGCAAGAGAATATGGATAGTGCAATACAAGTAACATGGTTTTCAAGACGGCCTAACAGGTCACTGGTACCTGATGACTGCTCCTTATGTTGACCCTAAGAAGACCAAAAAAAAAAAAAAAAAAAAAAGTGATATTAGTGTCAAATGAGGAAAGAAAGCCAAAGTGAAAAATCATGGAAAACTGAATATTTTCAAGAATTTATTTTATTATGAAGGGGAAAATCACTCAACTTGACATTTTTTGGGAATTGTTGGAAAAGTATTTGTATGTTCCAACCTGAGCATTGTGGTGGTTTGATTCAGTTGTCCCCCATAAACTTAGGTGTTCTCAATGCTAGGTTCCCAGCTGATGGATATTTGGGAATTAATGCCGCCTGGAGGGGTGTATTGTTGGGGGCAGGCTTATGGGCTTTATAGCCAGTTTCCCCGTGCTAGTGTTTGGCACACTCTCCTGTTCCTATTGTCCACCTTATGTTGGCCAGGAGGTGATAGCCAATCTCTGTTCATGCTATTGTTTTCCCTGTCATCATGGAGCTTCCCACTGGAGCCTGTAAGCCAAAATAAACATATTTTTTTCCCATAAGCTGCTCTTGTTTGGGTGATTTCTACCAGCAACACAAACCTGATTGCAACAGCAATGACAGTACTGAGGAGTGGGATTGCTGCTAGATACCTAACTGTGTGGTTTTGTCCTTTTAGAGCTGTTTTTCAAGAGAAATGTGTGAGGATTTGAAACTTTGGCCTAAGAGATGCCTTACAGTGCTGTAAGTACAGCTTGATGGACTATTCTGGCCAGGATTGAAAGGCCTGGATGCAGTAAGAACTATGGTCTGTGAGGTTTGGCTTATGAGGATGAGAAAGAGATTTGACCAGACTGAGCTAGCACTTTGTGTGGGAAGCTTGCCTGGGTCCTGAGAAGTTGTACAGGGTTTCTGTGTGAGCATAGGGATGTGGCACAGAAAGAAAAATCTTAGGGTGAACTAACTGCTGCCTGTTCAGCTGCAATTGAGTGACTACAACCTTTGAGATTGGGCCAGCTGACCTGTGTTGGGGCAACAGGAAAAATGTAGACTCTTTTGAAGAGACCTGAGTGTACAAGAAGTGTCCTGTTCTTCAAATTCTGCTTTATTCCCCCCTATAGTAACAAATTGGCACCCTACCTGATATTGTGGACTATGAGAAATGCAGGAGAGGGCCAATGAGTTTGCAACACGGTCTTGTGTTTTGGCAATGGTCATGGGCAATGTGAAGCAGGTTTGCTGGATTCCTGCATGGAGACCCCATGGGGCCATGAGGATGAAACATGGATTGCAGTAGAGACGCAGTAGAGATGCTGGGACCACTAGATGGCTGCTAAGGAAAGCTTCTGGCCCCAATGAACTTTTCCAGGACTGTGAGTAGCCTAGCTGGAGGGGCAGAATTGGAACTCCAAAGACTTGTTGCTGGTTAGAATTATTGGACTTGGATACTTGTCACTGGCTAGAGTTGTTGGCCTTGGAGTTACAGAGTTTTATGTTTTTCCTGGTTGTTTAAAATCTTGTATTGGCTGAATGTTTCTTTGCTATGCCCAATGCCATATTTTGCAGAGTGAATGTTTATTCTGTGCCATTATGGGTTTTTGAGGTTATTTTTTTGGTATTATTGCTCAGTTGAAAGACCTGAGATTTGGGGGGTGTATGAGCATCATTTGAATTGATAAAAACTATGGGGACTTTTAAAGTTGGACTGAATACGTTGTATTTTATATAATGTATGGATATCAGTTTATGGGGGCCAGGAAAGAATGTGGTAGTTTGATTCAGGTGACCCCCATAAATTTAGGTGTTCTCAATGCTAGGTTCCTAGCTGATGGAGATTTGGGAATTAATGCTTCCTGGAGGAAGTGTATTGTTGGAGGTAGGCTTATGGGTGTTATAGCCAGTTTCCCCTTGTTAGTGTCTGACACACTCTCCTGTTGCCACTGTCCACCTTATGTTGGCCAGGGGTTAATTTCCATCCTCTGCCCATGCCATCGTTTTCCTCTGCCATAGTGGAGCTTCCTCTTGAGCCTGTAAGCCAAAAGAAACTTCTTTTTCCCACAAGCTGCTCTTAGTTGGGTAATTTCTCCAAGCAATGCAAATCTGACTGCAAGAAGCATGTAGGTTATTGTGCTGTTGATTTTTTTCCATATATATATATATATATGTATATAATATATATATATATATACATATATATATATATTTGTATATATGTATATATATTTGCATGTGTGTGTATAGGCATGCCAGGATCTCTTTTGCCACTGTAAATGAATTCCAGGTGCTTGAACTGCTTTGTTTTTTACATCTGGTTAACATGAGTTCAAGGGCATCAAACCCTATCAAGGAGGCTTTCAAGTATCTTTAACCACTGAACTATCTCCTCAGCCCCAGAGCATTGTTTTGTAAAAAGTTTTGCAAAGTAAGATTAGAGTTGCCTTTGTAAATTTCCATTTCTATTGTAAAACCAAAATATTTTATTTGAACCAATTCAATTACATATGCAACATAACTTTGTTTTTAGGGTTGTTGTTCAGCTTCCTTGAAATACTACACATTCATACATTTCTGGTGAAAACCTTTAAGTTGATCATGAAATTGTGTGGATATAGGTAAATATTTCAGAAATTTCAAAATGCAATATATTTTCTCCTACCAAACTGCTGTTTAATGTGACTTATTTGTTCAAATTCATTCCTATAATCTAAAATTAAACCATCAATACTAATGTGGAACCGAACTCAAGAGATAAAAATATTATATGCAAAAATCTCCTATTTATTTATGGTAAAAATCCTTAGTAATGAAAAGATAAATTCATTAAATAATACATACACTGCATATAGATAAGAATATCCAAATATTTGGTAAACACTTTAGATTTGGAGTATACTTTAACAATTTATTTGAAGCAATTTGTTTCTCCACAGAGTAGAAACTAAAATAACTTTTACAGACATTTAAAAAGTTACTTATTTTTGCAATATAGTAACGATGTGATCTAATCAGCTGGGCTTGGGCACAGTAGTGACCAAGCAAAAAGGATTTTGTTCTCAAAATACCCTTTGCTTTCATGTTCTGACATCAAGATACCAGAATTTTCCACATGTACTAAGAGAAAGGAAACATAACTGAACCTTAATCTGTTTATCTCTTTCCCTCCCTCTCTTTTCCTTTCTCTCTCCCCTCTCAATTTTCTATACATAAAAGAAAACAGATGTTTTAGAAAGAAAAAATGCCTTTATCATTCTTGAACCTGACAACTCCTTAGGAAATGAATGTCCTTGCCCCTCAGTAACTTGTAACTTGATGAGATGGCTGAAAAGATTAAATGAAATAATGTAAGAAAATGTCTGGAGCATAGTAATTGCTGAAAAAACATACACCATTAATACTGGGGAAAGGCTGTTGCCAATGACCCTAAAGGTGTTAATTTGAGGATTTAATTAATCTGTTCCTCATCAATTTTATAGAATTTGCTGCAAAAATTTATTATTTATTATTATTTTGCGATGCATTAAAGTAGGAAAAAAGAATGAACTCTGAATTAATTTCAGTTGCAAATATTTTTTAGTGATTCCCTAGATGAAATAGCTCTATCATTTAAAACAATCAATTTCAGAGCCCAGTTGATCCTAGAACTATTCAAAGTTTATTGAATAAAATGAGGACTGAGTAGGGTTGATTTGTCTTTGTTTTTACAGTGCTGGTTTACAATTGTCAGAGACTCAGATGTTAACAATGTTACAGCCAAGAAAACTTGGTATGTGCTTGTTTCCAATAAAATGTAATCAATCCATACTGAAAGATGTGGCATATTTTGTGTTATATCTAAACTGATTCTGGAATGCACACTCAGGAACAGCTTTAGTCCCAACTAAGAATTCTGTTGCACCTTTTGGTTCAATACTGGATGCATTGAATTGAGATACTCTATTCTGGAATCTACATGCTACAAACAAGTAGTTTTTTGTTTGTTTGTTTGTTTGACTTTTAGCAAAAATACATTCATGCCTGGAGAGATGGCTTAGCAGTTAAGGCATTTTCCTCTGAAGCCTAAAGACTCTTGTTTGATTCTCCAGGTCCCACATAAACCAGATGCACAAAGTGACACAAATGTGCAAGATTGCACATGTGCACAAGGGGACACAAGCATCTGGAATTCTATTGCAGTGGCTGGAGGCCCTGGTACACCAATTTTCTCTCTCACTCTCACTCTCTTGCACAGAAATGTCAGTCTGTTGAGCTTTCCTCAAAAAATGTACATTGAATTATATTACTCTAAAACCAGTTTGCTAAATTTTTCATTCATGAGTGCTTTGGTTTCTATTTGAATTGAATTGCAAGTTGTCTAGCCATCAGCAGCTTAACCCTAGAACTTAATCCCACTGCTATGAAATTTTTGTTGCTGAGGTCAAAATAAGTTAGAAGGAAAAGTAGCTTTTATGAAATGTCTAATTTTTTTTTTCATTGTTCCAAAGTTCTTTATTTTAAATTCATTGAAAGAAATAAAATTATATTTAAAAAAATAGAGTAATTTCACAAACTGAAATGTCTAATTAAAACAGCATTATCTTTATCCTTTAAGCAAGATTCTGCACTTATCTAAAGACCCATATTGTCCAATCACTGGGAAAAACATTTAAAAAACTTGACTGAACTCAATTTTGTTTTTTTTATATGTATTTCTGCCTCTAACTCCCACTCCAAACTTTGATTCCATTTATCCTCCTATTTTGATATACAAAACCATAGAATGTATATTTCTCAATTGTATTTTTTCTACACATGTGTTTTCTCCAATTTTCATTGATTACCCTGACTTATATTTAAAAGGCTTTGGAAATTAATATAAACTTACTTTCTGTCATTAGCAGTGCTCTTTGACAGTTCTTGTTTTGATTCTCATGAACGATAAATGAGGTACTAGTTTTGTATGATAACTGCTATAATATAATAATGTATTCATATGTAGTGGTTTTATAAAACATTTTCATTATATGCAGGGATGGATGAAAGTGAACATTGGGAATTACATAGCAAAGACACTGAAGTCAAGGAAAATATAAAATAACATCAATGCTAAATTATAATATCCTATTATTTCAACGATAATGGAAGTAAAATCATCAGTGTTTCTGTGGGCTACAGAATTAACGATAATACAGGAAGTAATTTCAATTTACCAACCAAAAGAGGGAAAAACTATTTTATGATTAGGACATGATTGAATTAATATAGGAAAAAAAATTTGTGATTATATAAAATATTATTTAATAGTTTCATATTATTAAATTAATTTTATGAATAATAAAATGTTATATTCAACTAGGTATTGCCATATATATGTATATCTATCTATCTATCTATCTATCTATCTATCTATGTATCTATCTATCTATACATTCAATCCAAAAATGTTTTTATAGTTTTTTTCTTTTTCTTCATTTAAAATTTAGGATTTAGGGGAGAGGAGAGGAAAAATATAATATTTCAAAATGAAGAAGGGCTTCAAATAGACAAAAATATGTAGAACATAGATCAGAACTAGGTTCTGGGCAGTCATGTACTTTAATGCTGTTGAATGACTAATTTGGACCTTGAAGCCCAGAGATTACTGTACTAGAACTAGCCAAGGCATAACAAAAATGGACCTAGAATCCTGGTTAATTGACTCACATTATCTTATATATGTTACTCAAAAGTTGTATACAAGGTAAATAGCAATTTTAATTATACTTAAAAAGTGTGAATTATTTATGTGAAATATACCTCAATAAATCTAGTTTCTAAAATTCAAAACAGTTTTTGTTCTCTAAAACATACTTTTCTCTTTTAAACTTTTAGTGTGTGTATGTGTGTGTTGTGCATGGGCGTGGTACATGTGGGGTGTGTGTGTGTGTGTGACATATTTGGAGATCAGAGGGTAACCTTGGCTGTCAGTATTCACCTTCCACCTTGTTGGAGGCAAGTTTTCTTGTTCATTGTTTCATTCACCAGGCTAGCTGCCTCATAGCTTCTGGGGATTATTCAGGCTAGCTAGCTATATGAGCTTCAGAAATTTCCCTGTTTTTACTTCCCATTTTGCCTTAGAAGGACTGGGATTTTAGATACTTGTGCTCCTATATCTGGCTTTATGTCAGTTCTGGGCATCTGAGCTCAGGACCTCATGTTTATACCGCAAGCATTATATCTATTGAACCTTTTCCCTGGAACCCAAAGCTCTTTTTTCGTCTTTCTGTATTGCAATAATTGTAATTTTAAAATGAACATTAAAATAGACTAATATGGTTGTCATTGGATGAATAAATACATTATTTTTATGTTTTATATTCTTTTTTCTTTTTTGTATTTTTATTTTATTTTATTTATTTTTTATTAGATATGGGCATATTTTGTATTTAAACATCACATGTTGGTACCATCCTTTCCCTTCCCTCTGCCCCTTTTCTGAAGAGACCTTCCTCATTGGGAATTCATGTCAACTCCATGGGGATTGTGGGTAATGTATTATGGGAGCAGCAGTCAGCTATGAGAGAGAGGCAATATCTCTATGCAAAATGTCTCAACTTTTGGCTCTAAAAATCTTTCTGCCCCCACCCCCTTCCAAAAATTCCCTGAGCCATGCTGGAAGCATTTTAAATCTACTTCAGTGATGGGCACTTAGGAGTATGCAGATGTCTGGTTTGGTAGAAGTTGAGTGTCCTCAGTATCTTTCACCATCTCTCTAAAACATACTTTTCTATTGTCAAACTCCCACTAACCTTAGACTATAAAAGTGTCTAAACCCTCTTAAATCCCTCTAAATTAATAATAGTTATCCAAATTAACTGGTGTAGACTTCATTTTCCATTGGAGAATCTGCTCCTATTTTTCATATGGGAACTGGACTTGAGGAGATAAATGACCCAGCACCCTCCACCCTGGCCCCATCTGAATCCTCAGAGAAACTGGGGAAATGAGCAAGAATGCTGCTCTCTTAGTTAAGCTGATATCAGCACAATGGGGATGGTGAAAGATACTGAGGACACATTATCTGGATATGATTCTGACTTGTTTCCCAGTTCTAGATATGGCTTCCTTTCCACTGAGCAGATCTGTTAGCCAGTCCAAGAGCAGTTGGCTACCCACCCTGGAAGTGTGACACTATTGCACTTGTGTGAGCAGCACATCAGGTTGTTTGCTTCTGAGTCACTTACACTTTGAATTGCTTGTACAGATGTTGGCCATTTTCACCTAGTAGCTTGTGTAGCACCTTCTAGCACTAGTTGGGAACTAGATCTCTTCTGGATTCCAACCAGGTCTCAGGTCTCTCCATTGTCTGCCTCAACAGTGATTGGTGTCTTCAGCAGTAGGGACTTACCCTTAACCTCTGGTGGGTAATAAAGTGCTGTGACAGAAGACTGCCTTGTGTTTGTTTTGGCAAATACAATAGGTCTATCTGATCAACAGCTCATTGTGGATGTAAACCACAGCATGGTACAGAGAGTGACAGGGTGGTGCCAAGGGAAAATACAAAAGGAAAAAACAGAGAAGAAAGAAAAACAGAAGTAATTTCAGGTTCAGTTTTGTTTCATTCTTTCCAGGTCTGTTTGATTCAGATGTTCCCTGTAAGGTTTGTTTGAGGATTCTACCTTTTAGTCTGATTTACAGGATATAGAATTATATGGTACCAGTTTACCAGTTTAATTTGGGTTCATATTTTGTGACCCCCCCACTCTTTCCCTTTCCCTAAGCCCTACCCTCCCTATTGTCCAAGTCTTGAGATGGCATTGAGTTACATCAACAATTTGGGCTAATCCAGGTTAGGAGCTGCAGATGAGTGAGATCATGCGACGATTGTCTTTCTGTGATTGTGTGAGTTCACTTCAAATTATCTGTCAAAATTCAACCATTTTTCTACAATTTTCAATGTACTATTTTATCTTACTGCTGAGTAGAATTCCATCATATAGATTTACCACATGTTGGTTACCCATTCATCCAATGATGGGCACCTGGGTGGATTCCAGTTTTTAGCTATTATGAATTGACCAGCTATAAACATATTTAAGCAAATATTTCTGAACTGAGATGTGGAGCTTTTAGGGCAAATGACCAGTAAGGGAATAACATGGTCTGCTGGTAACTCTACATTCATCCTTTTCAGGAGTCTCTAAAATTATTTCCACAGTGGTTGTAACAGTTTACATTTCCACCAACACTGAATGAGGGTTCCTATTTCTCCACAGCCTCACCAACATTTGTTTTAATTTAATTTAATTTTGTTTTATTTTATTTTTTGATTTTTTGAGGTAGGGTCTCGCTCTAGCTCAGGCTGACCTGGAATTCACTGTATGGTCTCAGGGTTGCCTCTAACTCATGGTGATCCTCCTGCTTCTGCCTCCCAAGTTCTGGGATTAAGGACCTGTGCAACCAAGTAGGGTCTCACTCTAGCTCAGGCTGTCCTGTAATACTCTCTGTAGTATCAAGGTAGCCTGGAATTTATGGTGATCCTCCTACCTCTGCCTCCCAAATGCTGGGATTAAAGGTATGCACCACCACACTTTGCAACTCTTAGTGGGGTTAAGTAGAATCTCATAGTTGTATTAATTTGCATTTCTTTAATGGTTACAGATGTTGAACATTATCTTTTAAAAAATACTTTATTTATTTATTTATTTGACAGAGAAAGAGGGAAGGGGAGAGAGAGAGAGAGAGAATGGACCACCAGGCCCTCCAGCAATTGCAAACTCCAGATGTGTGTGCCACATTGTGTGTCTGGGTTACGTGAGTCCTAGAAATTTGAACATGGGTCCTTCGGCTTTGCAGGCAAGCACCTTAACTGTTAAGCAATCCTTCCAGACCTGAATATTATCTTAAGTGTGTGTTAGCCATTTGTAATTATTCCTCTGAGAATTCCCTATTTAATTCTCTGCCCCACTTAGGGAGTGGGTTCTTTGATTTTTTATTGTTTAGTTTTTGGGTTATTTGTATATTCTAGGTATTAGGCTTCCATCAGTGCTATAGTTGGCAAAGATTTTCTCCCATTCAGTGGGCAATCCCTTGGCTCTGCTTATGGTCTATTTGTCTGTGCAAAAGCTTTTAAGCTTCATGAAATCCCATTGGTTGAGTGCTTGTTTAATTTCCTTGACTACTGGGATTTTGTTCATGAAGTCTTTTCTCAGTCCTATATAGTGGAGTATGCTTCCTATTTTTTCCTTCCAGTAGTTGAGATATTTCTGGTCTTATATTGAGGTCTTTAATACAGTTGGACTTGAGTTTTATGTATGGTGAAATGAGTGGGTTTAATTTCATTTTTCTACATATGGTCATCCAATTTATCCAACACCATTTGTTGAAGATGCTATCTTTTCTTCAGTCTACATTTTTGGTAACTTTGTCAAGGATCAAGCAGCTGTAGTTGCTTGCCCTAAAATCTGGGTCTTTAATTCTGTTCCATTGCTCTATGTTTCTGTTTTTATTCTAGTACCATGCTGTTTTTGTTTCATGGATTTGTAATATAGCTTTAAATCAGGTATGGTGATACCACCAGAGGTGTTTCTTTTGCTGAGAATATATTTGGAATTCCAAGGTCTTCTGCTGGTCCATATGAATTTTGAGATCATTTTTACAGCCTTAGTGAAGAAAGATACTGGTGTTTATTATTGGTATTGTGTTAAATCTGTATATTGCTTTTGGTAGAATTGTCATTTTCACAATATTAATTCTACCTATCCAGGAAAATGGGAGGTCCTTCCATCTTCATGAGCCCCCTCTTTTTTTTCAGTATTTTTATGTTTTCATTAAACAGTTCCTTCACATCCCTTGTCAGTATTTTTCCAAGGTATTTAAATTTTTGTTATAGAAAATGGGAGAGTCTCACTGATTTCTTTCTCTGCATATTTGTTCTTTGCATATAAAAAACCTACTGATTTTGTGCATTGCTTTTGTATCCTGACACAATGATAAAGTGATTAATCACCTTTAAAAGTTTTGAGATGGAGACTTTTGGGTCACTTGTGTACAGGATCATGTTATCTGAAAATAGAGCTAACTTGACCTCTTCCTTTCTAATTTGAATCCCTTTTATTTCTTTCTCCTGTCTTGTTGCTTAGGCTAGTACTTCTAGTACTATGTTGAAGAGCAGTGGTAAGAGTGGGAACCCCTTTCTTGTTCCCAATCTCAGTGAAAACTCTGTGATTTTTTTCCCCATTTAGAATTATTTGGGCTTTAGGAGCTTTATATGTAGGCTTTATTGTGTTGAGATATAAACCTGCTATGCCTATATTTTCCATTGTTTTGATCATGAAACAGTATTTTCTTTTGTCAAAAGTCTTCTCTGCACCAATTGAGATGACCATGTTGTTCTTTTGGTTCAGTTTATTTATGTAGTGTATTATGTTGATTTATTTCCATATGTTAAATCATCCTTGCATCCCAGGAATGAAATCTACTTGATCAAAGTGGATAATGCTTTTGATGTGTTGTTGATTTCAGTTTGCAAATATTTTGTTCAGGATCTTTGTATATAAGTTCATTAGAGATATAGTCCTATAATTTTCTTTCCTTGTTTCATCTCCGTCTGATTTTGGTATAAGAGTGATACTAGATTCATAAAAGGAGTCAGGGAAGATTCCCTGGTCTCTGATTATGTGCACTAGTTTGAGAAAAAATAGTTTCAGTTCTTCTATGAAGGTTTGATAGAATTTGGCTGAGAGGCCATCTGGACCTGAACTTTTATTTTTGGGGAAGTTTTTGATTACCCTTTCAATCTCTATGAATGTGATAGGTTTGTTTAGGAGATTAATCTGTTCTGAATTTAGTTTTGATAGGTGGTATGTGTCTAGAAAGTCCTCCTTTTCTTCAAGATTATTTAATTTTGTGGATTTGAGGTTTTGGAAGTATACCCTGATGATTCTTCCAATTTCATTGATGTCTGTAATGATCTCTTCTTTTTCATTTCTGATTTTGTTAATTTGAGACTTTTTTTTTGTGCTTGATCACTTTGGCCAGGGTTTTGTTGATATTGTTTATTTATTTATTTATTTTAAGAACCAGCTCTTCATTTCACTCATATTTTAATTGTTTTCCTAGTTTCCAATTCATTAATTTCTGCTCTAATCTTGATTATTTCTTTCCATGTGGAGCTCTTTGGGTTGGATACTTCTTGTTTGCCCAGTGTCTTTAGCTGTAAAGTCAGGTTGTTGTTTGTGATCTCTCTGTTTTTGTAATGAAGGCATTGAAAGCTATAATTTTTTCCCTTATTACCTCCTTCATTGAGTCCTGTAAGTTTTGGTAGGTTGTGTTTTCCTTATAATTCAGATATAGGGACCCAGGGAGGAGTGGGAAGAGGACGAGGGGGAGGAGAGTGGTCGTCCGGGGTTAGGTTGGGGGGTTGTGTTGGTCCGTTCAGGGTGGGGGATGATTCACGGCCCATCCCATCTCCCTGACGCTGGTGCCAGCCCACTCAGAACTAGCTCCATGGCTTAGTGGAGGAGTCGGTGGCGAGCGGGGGTAGAGGGGGAGCTCTTATTTTGTTAGGGGGACCGGGCCAAGGCCCTACTGGCCTGGCAGGGCTTGCCCGGGGCCAGGTGTCATGTCTCATGCAGCCGAGCCAGCTCGGGACAGTGTAGAGGCCAGCACGGAGGGCCCTCGAGCTGTGTTCCTGATGTTGGAAGAGCACAAGCCTGCCGACAGGGCCCAGCTGCTCAGCTTGAACTCTTTGCTTCTGGAATCCGGGATTGTTGCTGATATTGAGTTAGAAAACATCCTTGATCCTGACAGCTTCTACGAACTCAAAAGCCAACCCCTACCCCTACGCTCCAGCCTCCCAATATCACTGCAGGCCACACTAACCACACCAGCTCCACTCTCTGCATCATCTTCTGCAGAGGGCTTCAGGACCCCTGCCATGTCATCACCATCTTCGTCTTGGGTCTTGCTGTGGCAGCAGCTCATGCAGACCCAGGCACAGGAGCAAGAGAGACGTGAGCGGCGGGAACAAGCTCCTCTGCCCCCTTCCCCAGTCCTGCACCTGCCTCACCTGCCATCTCTGTGGTTGGCGTCTCCACTGGTGGCCATACATTGGGCTGTCCACCACCTGCTCAGGTGCCCAGGGAGGTGCTCAAGGTTCAGACCCACCTGGAGAACCCAACACGCTACCGTCTGCAGCAGGCACACCGGCAACAGGTGAAACAATACTTGTCTACTACATTTGGGCCCAAGCTGGCTTCCCAGGCCCTCTTGCCACCACCTGGGCCTGCCAGTGCCCAGCCGCTTCCTGCCCCTGAGGCGGCCCATGCCACCGGCCCTACAGGGATTACACCTAACAGCCCCATGGCACTGCTCACCATCGGGTCCAGCTCAGAGAAGGAGATTGATGATGCCATTGATGAGATCATCAGCCTGGAGTCCAGTTACAATGATGAGATGCTCAGCTATCTGCCTGGAGGCACTGCAGGGCTGCAGCTTCCCAGCAAGCTGCCTGTCTCTGGAAATTTGCTTGATGTATACAACAGTCAGGGAGTGGCCACCCCAGCCATCACTGTCAGCAACTCCTGTCCAGCTGAGCTGCCCAACATCAAGCGGGAGATCTCTGAAACCGAGGCAAAGGCTCTTTTGAAGGAATGACAGAAGAAAGACAATCATAACCTGATTGAACAGCGCAGGCTATTCAACATTAATGATAGAGTCAAGAAGCTTGGAACCCTCATCCCCAAGTGCAATGATCCGGAGATGCGCTGGAACAAAAGCACCATCCTAAAGGCCTCAGTGGATTATATCCGCAAGTTACAGAAGGAACAGCAGCGCTCCAAAGATCTGGAGAGCCGGCAGCATCCCTGGAGCAAGCAAACCATAGCCTCCAGCTCCGAATTCAGGAGCTAGAACTGCAAGCCCAGATCCATGGTCTACCAGTACCTCCCACCCCAGGGTTGCTCTCCCTGGCCACAACTTCAGCCTCTGACAATCTCAAACCCGAGAAGCTGGACATTGAAGAGGAAGGCAGGGCAAGCACTGCACCATTTCATGCAGCAGGGAGACCTGCTCACAATGATCCCTTTCATCAGCCTCTAGCACCACCCTCGGATGCCTTTCTGGACCTGCACTTTCCCAGCGACCATCTGGGGGACCTGGGGGACCCCTTCCACCTGGGGCTGGAGGACATTCTGATGGATCAGGAAGGGGTGGTGGGAGGACTCTCTGCTATATCCCCACTGCGGGCTACCTCTGACCCCCTGCTCTCTTCAGTATCCCTGGCTGTATCCAAGGCCAGCAGCCGACTCAGCAGCTTCAGCATGGAGGAAGAGTCCTGATCAGGCCTCCCCCCTTCCCTGGGACTAACCCACTCAGGGAAGGAGAACAAGCCAGGATAAGGCCCTGCCTTTCCCCCACCCTCCCATGAGACTGCCCTGCCCAGGAATTTGGGGGGAAGAGGAGATGCAATCAGGCACCACCTCTGCAATAGGCAAGGAGGAGGAATCAAGTGAGGCCCCACCCCTTCTTCAAAGGAACAGCCCAATGCAGGTATTTTAGAGGAAGGCAGAAGGCTATGAGATCTCAAGTCTATGCTAACTCACAGGAGCCCCTGAAGATCATCATCACAGCCTTACTCCCAGCCCCCAAGGACTTTCCTAAGAAGTTGTCCTAAGAACAGGATTTATCATGATGTTGCTCCATTCCTAGTCTGAGACTTACTAGTCTAGCATCTCCTGGTACTGGGAAAAGAGTACAAATGGTGGTCCCATCCTTGGGGGTTTAAGCCCTGCCCCTTCCCCATGAACAATACTCTGTTTTACCAGCGACAGAAGTAATGATATGATCCAATCCCTTGCCCTGAGAACCACCCCTTCCCTATAGGAAGAGGCAAACACTGGTATTTCAGGTGTGGAGGAATTCCTAGGATCTGGCCCAGCCCCTGGCCCTTAGCAGCCTCCCATGTAAGCATTCCACTCCACTCAGCAAGGAAGAGCAGTCCTTAATCTCCCCGCCTTAACCTGGGACCAACCTGAATTGACCAAGGATGACTCTGAGCTGACGTTGTTCTTGGGATGGGGACAGATCTTCATATGTTGTGTGTTGAGTTTCCATACCTAGATCTGGAGTGAAATTTAGGCCCCTAATTTTCTTACTTGAAAGCAATTTTCGGAACTGATAGGGATGAATGGGGACTCAGTCTAGGTGTCCAAAAGTAATGTGATACTTTTCTCCAAGTTGTGGAATGATGAAGGAAGGGGTCGTCCAGGCTGTTTCTCAGCCCTGGGGGAAAAAAATAGTACCTGTATCAGTATCACCTACAATGCAGGGGCTTAGAGGAAGGGTGGCAAAAACATATTGTATGCCCTTATTTGTTTAAGTGATGTTTTTATTGACTCTCCTACTCAGAAACTAGGTCACCTCAACTTCTGGCTCCCTCCATTTGGCGATTCTCCCTATTTCAGAGTTGTAAGATACACTCCCCACCCATTTCCACCTCTCCTGCCACTTACACCCAAAGTCTTCAGCTTTGGATTGTTGGGGCCGGGCCCCAAGGTGGGTGTACTGAGCAGTCTGTAGGTTTGTGATTAAAATAAATGCTAGGTGTGTTTGTGTGTGTCTCTTGGTATTAATTTCTAGCTTTAATTCATTTTAATCTGATATGGTTCAGGAAGTTACTTCAGTTTTCCCAACTTCATAAAGGTACGCTTTATGGCCCAATATATGGTCAATTTTTGAGAAGGTTCTGTGAGCTGTGAGAAAAAAATTAGTATTCTGTAGAGTTTGGGTGGAAAGTTCTGTACATATCCTTTAGGTCAAGTTGATCTATGATGTTGTTGAGCTCTACTATTTCCCTGGTGATCTTCTACTTGGATGATCAGTGTATTAATGATAGTGGAGTATTTAAGTCTCCAACTATGAAGGTGTTGGTGTTTATTTTTGTTTTTCTGTTGAGTAGATTTTGTTTTATAATCTGTGTTGCCCCTGTGTTTGGGATATATACACTCATGTTGGATCTTTCCCTTGATGAGTAAGATGTGGCCTTCTTTGTCCTTTTGGAATACTTTTGTTTTGAAGTCTATTTTATCAGATATTTATATAGCAACGCCCACTTGTTTTCATTTTCATTTGCTTGGAATATCATTTTCCATCCTTTCATCCTGAGGACTCTAACTTTAGTGGTGAGGTGGCTTTCCTGGAAACAGATGGTAGAAGTTTTTCAATTCATCCTGATAATCTGTGTCTTTTGTGGGTGAGTTATGACCATTAATAGTTAGGGTTGTTACTGTGAGGTTTGAATAAATCCCTGCCATGATGAGGTGGTTTATGGGACTGGGTGCTTACTTATGTTGTGTACTGTTTTGAGCTTGGTATATTTTGGTTATTGTGATCTTCTTCTTGTTGGCTCCTGAGATTGGTTATTTGACTGTTCTGTGTAGAGTATTCTCTCAAGCATTCTCTGTAGGTTTGGCTTTGTGTTAATATAATTATAGAGTTTACTTTTTGCATGGAATTTCTTTCTTTCACCATCTATTATGAGGGATCCTTTTGTTGGGTAAGGTAGCTTGGGTTGGAAGTCATAGCTTTTCAGACTTTGGTTGTTCCATTCCAGCCGCTTCTGGCTTTCAGGGTTTCCATTGAGAAATCTGAAGTTATTCTAAGGGAATTGCCTAATGGGTTTGCCTTTGTGTGTTGTGAATTGCTTCTATCTTGATCCTTTTAACACTTTCCCTTTATTTTTATTGTTAAGGGTTTTAATTATGATGTGTCTGGGAGAGTTTCTTCTTTGGTCCTGCCTGTTTGGTGTTCTGTGGGCTTCTTGTATCTGGATGGGTCTCTGGTTTGGAAGGTTTGGAAATTTTTCTTTGATAATTTTGATGAGCATGTTTCCTCTGCCCCTGATCTGGATTTCCTCTCCTTCTTGTATGCCCATGATTCTGATGTTTGGTAATTTTAGAGTGTTTCACAGCTCCCTTGTATCCTGTTCACTTGATTTTTTGAACTTAGCAAAGTTTTTGGCCTTCTAATCAATTTCTTCTCTCCTATCTTGCATGTCAGATGTTCTAACTTCCACATGATTAACTCTGTTGATGAGTGGTTCTAGAGAGGTTTTCATTAATTCTATTTGATTTTTGTTTTCTGTTGTGTGGTTTTGTATAATGTCCATTTCTTTTTTGAGGTATGATTTCAATTCAAATTCTGAGTTTCTTGATGCTTCTTATAGTTCATTCTTGCATTTGATCAACTCTTCATTAAGCTTAATCATCCAGTTGTTGAGGTCTTTCATTTATTAACTTACTTTCAATTTATTACTATCTCTTTGGAGAGTTCTAATGCTTTCTTTCATCAAGTTAAGTCTACTGTCAAAACCTGAACACTCTAGGAGACGTTCTCTTCAATTTCATTGATATAACTGTTAGGTTTTTGATAGTTTGCTTCTAATTCAGAATTTTTTTAAGAAGATCAGGGTCTCATTGGTTGTTGTGTTTTCATTTTGGGAATGAATTTCTGTTGATTTCTCTATGATTTCATCGGTACCTTCCATAGTAGGATATAGTAGGAAATCTGCTAGGTGGAGATTTCTCTGAGTCTCATTGGCTTTACTGCATTGTTGTTTACCTATTTTAGGAGGACTCTATTTTACTGAAGAGTTTGTGTTCTTTGGCCCATTCGCCCTCTGACTCAGGTGAACAGGGATGTTGTTACTTAGTGTCCAGTCAATATATCAGAGCAAAAGGCCTGATTCCACAGTTCACACAGGTGCCAGGCCTCCCCAAGCAAGGCACAATGGGACCTATGAGGAACAGGGTACAAGGAGGAATAAGGGAATAGGGATCTGGCCTACTTCGTGCTGAGCCCTGCAGGCAACCTAGACTGTAGAGGGCAGTGGCATCCCACACACTGACATGCAAGGAACTCAGACTCAGGTGATGGATGGGGACCAGAAATGGGTCTGGCCTACTCACTCCAGACTGCCAGACCCACCCTCACACTGACCATGAAGGAACTCATATCCAGGTGGTAGGAGGGGGCAGAAATGGGTCTACCTACTCACTCCAGACTGCACTGTCTTCCCACACACTGACTGAACAAGGAACTCAGACCTGGGAGTAGGTGGGAGAAGCCTAGATATGGGTCCAGCCTTCTCACTCCAGACTGCCACACCTGCCCACACACTGACCACCCAAGAAACTCAGACCCGGATGGTGGGGCAGGGCAGAAATGGGTCTGGCCTATTCACTTCACACAGCAGTGCCTGCCCACACACTGACCAAGCAAGGCTCTCAGATGTTATGTTTCATATTCTGTTGCAATCAGCACAAAATTAACACAAAAAAAAACACCTAAAAGTAGGGATCTGGAAACCCTGATTCATTTTTTTCCTGATATTTGACAGCTCACTTTTACAAATAAAATATAGTTTGCATTTTTACTAACATAAGTAAATGAAGTTTAAATTTTATTTATTTATTTATTTGAGAGCGACAGACACAGAGAGAAAGACAGATAGAGGGAGAGAGAGAATGGGCGCGCCAGGGCTTCCAGCCTCTGCAAACGAACTCCAGACGCGTGCACCCCCTCTGGCTAATGTGGGACCTGGGGAACCGAGCCTTGAACCAGGGTCCTTAGGCTTCACAGGCAAGCGCTTAACCACTAAGCCATCTCTCCAGCCGAAGTTTAAATTTTTGAGGAATCAGGAAAATGACCTTTTATGGTGTGAGCTAGGTTGGTGAACTAGAACTAAGAAAGACAGTGTGATAAAATATACAATATTGAAACCAATTGATACTTAGCTTATCCAGGTACCAGAGTTAAGTTTAGAATGAAAAGCAAGGGCTCACAGGTTATAATTGTCCCAGTAAAATTATAATTAATATGAAGAACACATGGAGCTAGGTTAGGTGTTCTAATCATCTAAGATATAAATCTAAGATATGAACAGCTCATGTCAACCAGTAGCCAGCTGATCTTCTGATGAGGTTAGTTCAATGGGCCTTCTCATGTGGACATGATGAACAGGTAACTTATACATACAAAGGATAATTCTTACAGCATTAGGCCACTGAGTATGAAGTTTTGTTGCAAGGATTCACTGTTGTATATAGTGAACTAAGAAATCTGCACTTCTATTCTTATTTGACAAAGCCTTTCCTGAAACAATTTAAATATCTACTCCTTAATGGCCTCAGATGATATGATCTTAGCAATCTTGCATGTTACATTTACAGATAGGTTTTATAATACTCATATGTGAATGTCATGGATGAATTTGCTTTTCAGAGTGAGAGGGAAATAGATGTCAGCTGATTGCCACTCTAGAGGATGAGTTGTAATAAACTCATCAAAAACATTAAGGCAATATATAGCAATATTATCTTGATATTTGTAAGTACTCTAAAATATCCGAACATTGTATAGGAAGAAGCAACACAGCCTAGGCAACATAGGATAGAAGACTTAAGTTTATATTGAATTAAATGTCCCATATCATGTAGATTCTCTAGCCTATCTTTTGTAGAGAGGTGCCTTGGGTTTTGGCTATAACTCTTCAGTTAACTTGAAAGATATGTGATAATTTTAAAGCTCAGTCATCTGTGATTTAACTTTCTTCTCTTTGGCTTTTATTTCTTGGCCTTCTTATGGTCAAAGCTGCTGAACTGAAATCTGTCTTCTTTCTGAATACATTCAAATGATAACAATGACATATCTTGAATAGTACCTTATGAAGCAGATAGAAATACATTTTATCCAGCTTTCACCTCACATTCAGAGAGACATTTATTTTCTAATTAAACTCTACATTTATCTTTTCTTAGATTGACAGAATCCGTCACTACAGATTGAATATTTATTATGAAATTGTATCAATTTTCACAGTTTTCAGAGCACCAAGTACAGGGCACTGAATAGAAATATGTTTTGATGATAATTTAAATCCCATTGTTCTTTTACCTCAGTGTGAATTACTTGCTAAATGGTATGCTAATTGCCTTAAGGAGTTCTTAGAGTTTCTAAAGGTACAGAACTTCATTGTAAGTTGTAGCTGGGACCCTAGGAAAATCAAGTTTATTGTAAGAGAATAGTTCCTAGTGTTTGATGGTGTGCAGTAACCTTCCATATGCCTTTAGTTCAACTTAGATTTTTTTTAATTATGTAATTATTATTTTAATATGTTTATTATTATTATTAACAAGATGCTTTATTAAAAATATATTACTGGGCTGGAGAGATGGCTTAGTGGTTAAGCGCTTGCCTGTGAAGCCTAAGGACCCCGGTTTGAGGCTTGATTCCCCAGGACCCACGTTAGCCAGATGCACAAGGGGGCGCACACATCTGGAATTCATCTGCAGTGGCTGGAAGCTCTGGCGTGCCCATTCTCTCTCTCTCTCTCTCTCTCTCTGCCTCTTTCTCTGTCTGTCGCTCTCAAATAAACAAATAAATAAATATATATATATTTACTTATTTATTTATTTGACAGAGAAAGAGGGAGAGAGAAAGAGAAAGAGAAAATCGGTATGCCAAGGCCTTCAGCCACTGCAAAGAAACTCCAGACAGGTGTGCCCCCTTGTGCATCTGGTTAACGTGGTTCCTCGGGAATTGAACCAGGGTCCTTTGGCTTTGAAGGCAAATGCCTTAACTGCTAAGCCATCCCTCCAACCCAACAACATGTTTTGTATGGATACATCATGTGTTGGTACCCTCTTCTTCCTCATCTCTGTCCCCATTCCATTGCAGATACTTCTCGGTGGGGTTACAGGTATTCCTCATGGGGTTGTACCTTATGCATTGTGGGAACAGTAGTCAGTTATTTTGGGGGTGGCGGAGGGAATGCCTCTGGGCATGATGTCTCAACCTGGGACTCTTATATTTCTGCCCCCCTCTTCCAGATTGTGTATTTGTAGCAGAGACTAAGTAACATGTTAAATATTAAAGATAAAATAGTGATTCATAGACATTCTATGATCCCTACTAAAATTACTAGTATACAGTAAAGTACTTACTAGTATTCTACAGAATTTAACCATCATGTAAGGAGGAGGAGGAGGACAGTCCAGACAGGAGGTGGAAAAAACTTAACCTTAAAACCATGAACTCTGGCCTGTAAATCTCAGGCCCAGAATTGAGTTACCCACCACAGTGATCCATTGCCCAGGGAGACACAGGAGGTCCCCAAAACAATGTAGGCCATTGACAAAATACTTGATTACCTCCCAGAACCAAAATGTAAGTCCTTATTGCTGAAGACAACACAGGCTATGGAAACAGGACATTGGAATACAAAGTTGATACTGAAAGAGAAACTATCTCTGTCCTGGATAGTCCTCATAGTGCCTCACAGTACTGGGAAAGCCCTGTGGAAGCAGCTAAAGGACAATAGTCACCAACAGCATGAATGAGCAGAACACTCTACCAACAAAATCAACCAGCTGGACAAGAAGTACACATGTGTTCAATACTGCCACATAGCCTCTACAGGTAACCAACTACTCTCTCATTGGATCTGTTCAATGGGAGAGAACTCATATCTGGCACTGGAAACCAAGTCAAAATCCAGACGCATGTGCCCCCTTGTGCATCTGGCTAACATGGGTCCTGGGGAATCAAGCCTCAAACCGGGGTCCTTAGGGTTCACAGGCAAGCACTTAACCTCTAAGCCATCTCTCCAGCCCACTTTTAACATTGTTTAATGTCACATACAATAATATATGCTTATAAGTAGAATTAGAACATGTAAAAATTTCACCTAAAGTTTAGGTTTAATTGCCTTTATATTAGATGAGCCATCCTATTATACATGCAACTGTGATAGTCTTCAAAATGATTTTGTATCTATAGAATTTGTCATTGTAGTGTACAGAGATATTTGTAATGTAAAATGGATATGAACAGCCAATGCAAGCTAAAATCTATTATTCTAAGATTATAAAATATTATTATAAAATAGTATTCTGAAAATTTAGAATAATATTCAATGAAACGATTAACTATTCAATGCTATGACCCACATTTTGGGGAGGGCTACCCCTTTTAGTTTGGATAGAATATGTACTGAAATCAGACCAAAGAATCAGTCTCTCAAATAGCTTCTTTATTTTTTTTTTAAATTTTTATTTATTTATTTATTTGAGAGTGACAGACACAGAGAGAAGGATAGATAGAGGGAGAGAGAGAGAATGGGCGTGCCAGGGCTTCCATCCTCTGCAAACGAACTCCAGACGCGTGTGCCCCCTTGTGCATCTGGCTAACGTGGGACCTGGGGAATTGAGCCTCGAACCGGGGTCCTTAGGCTTCACAGGCAAGCGTTTAACCGCTAAGCCATCTCTCCAGCCTAGCTTCTTTATTTTTAAGACATACATTTTGCAGTTCTACTACCAGGAATTATATTTATAAAAGTCTAAAATTATAAGATTTTAACATTCTCATCCCTTACATTAATGTTTAATGCCACCAGAGTGCTAGATCAATTGTATTAGAGAAAATAAGCCTGTTGCATGGCTTTAGGAAATTATTTTCTATTTAATATTTTATTTTTATTTATTTGTTTGAGAGAGGAAAAGAGGCAGAGTGTGAGAGAGAGAGACAGATACAGAGAGAGAATGGGCAAATGAACTCCAGATGCATGTGCCACCTTGTGCATCTGGCTTGCCTGGGTCCTGGGGAATCAAACCGAGGCCCTTTGGCTTTGCAGGCAAGTGCCTTAACTGCTAAGCCATCTCTCCAGCCCCAGATTGTTTTTTAAATGAGATTCTATTATTTGATAGAATTTAACCCATGTCATGGCTAAACTCTTATTATTAAGTTAATTAAAATAAAATTAAAAAAAACACATTAAATGACAAAAGGAAGCCTACAAAAATACATGGACTATACTGGATGACCAATTATCCCTTTTACATCTATAACTCATGAATTAAATAGTAACAATATGCATTTGATATGTTTATATGGTACAGGATAAACTTACATGGCTTCCTAATATGTGGAATATAGGCCTCACTTTTGTTCTGTCAATTTACCTGTAATTTCGTTTACTAAACCCATATCTACTGAGTGACAATATTGTGCCAGAATATTAGGTGTTAGGACATAGTAAATAACTAACTACACACTTGCAATTGGAAATTATATGAGGACTTGCAATTTAATATATTTATTTGGCATCTAGCATAAAAGACTAACTATGCCAATTGTGGCAAAGACAACATCAGAAATTTTAGTATGACTAAGTGTCACATAAGATTATTTGCTAGCACTGTAGCTTGATAATGTGAGTTGTTGTATAGGACAGGTCAATAGCAAACAACATATAAGTAGAGGTTTGAATGGTGCTTGATCATTGGAACTTGTCTTCTCTTATTGCTCTGTGGAACCCCGAGACAACCATATGAAGAAGTCCATGCTAGACATTTGGAAGATGAATAGGCATATGAAAGAGCCTATTGCCAAATGAACCATCATAGCTGAATTAGAATTAGCCTAGCAACTATTAGATGGATATATGGGAGAGGGAGTATTATAATATCTACTTTCAACACAGCTTCCAAGTAATTGTGGAGATCAGACAAGATAGCTTGGGCTTAGACTGCCATGCAGGTCCACAGAATTTTGAGAGAAAAATTTGCCTATTATTCTGAGCCACTAGATTTTAATTTGTTATTCCTTAAAACTTATGTTGTATACATGCAGAATAAATAGAACTGAACTCCTAATTCTTACCATATGCAGAATAACTCAAGGCACATCAAAGACATAAACTTGTAAGAGTTAAAATTGTAAAACTCCTAGAAGAGAAAATATAGGTGTAAATCCTTATGACCTTATATTAGGCAATAATTTCTTAACTATGATAAAAAATGCAAGCAACAAAGAAAAGTAAGTACTGTTGCTTTGGCAACCATTTACTGTAAAATATAGCCCAGCCATCTTCTAGTTATATGATGTTGTGCACACCACTTATCTTACTAGCCTTCATTTTCTTCAATAAAATATATAGATTACTTATATCAGGAGATTATTTTAAAGATAAATGATTAAATTATAAATTATTAATGTGTATTTAAGTTTATAGTATATTTTTTTCATTTCATCATGTGCTCAGTTCCTGGGTGCTATAAGTCACAGTGATATACTAGTACCAATGAATTATCTTCAGAATTAGAGAAGTCAGGGTATTATTATATTTACAGTAATTTCATGATCATGACTTCAGTTATTATTCATACAATATCTATGTCAGGATATTTAGCAGGATGACTAATGCCTGAGTTAGGGTAAGTTTGTAAAAGGACATCAGTCAGCATAAAGTCCCTCTAGATTTGTCAGTTATGTGCATATCAAAATATAAAAACAATAATATCCTCTCAAAATTATGCTTAACCTTGATAAGAAATTTGTGTAACAGGATCAAAAAATTAATATCAATTTTATATAAAAATAAGAAAATCTGTTCACTTGTCGCGAGCACTCTCAAAGATGATTGGTTGAGAGGATTCCGCCCACCAAGGTCAATAATATTCAGACACTGGTGTACTCGCAAAGGAGTTTACTGGGATGAAAGTCACACACAAGCAAGTCCAAACTATCACAAATAATATTATAGCTAATATAATATATAACCAAATTATATTCATCACTACTAACACAAGAATATTTCTAACGAGTCTAACATGTATACAACCTGATATCGCGAGACTTGGGAATCAGTAATGCTAGACTCGGTCTCAATGCGAGACTCGGTCTGCGAGATTTCTGACGCTTTACAACCTGGTGGCGCGGTCCGTGCTCCGACTTTTCTCTTGGTTCGCGGTGTTTCAAGGTGAGTCTCGGTCGTTCGGACAGCGTGTCGGGCAGATGAATTCGGATCGGTGATGCGTCTCGCGGAGGTCTCAGTCCGGACTGCTGAGCAGCCGTTCAGTCAGTCATAGTGTTGGGAGGACTGGGACAACGGCTGCTGAGCAGCTGGGGTTTTTATATTTTCCACTACTTATCTAGGGTTCCACACACACCTTCTGCTAATCTCTTACTATGTCATTGTACTCAGCTTACTCTTAGTTTTTGCTTACAAAGTTTGACTTTGCATCTTTACTCTCACACACAAAGAAAAACAAACTTATTTATCTAAACTGTCCCTGGACCATATACATACATGTTCATAACATTCACTATATTAGCATGAGAAGAAATTGAGAGCTATTCTTTTAAACACCATGGATATGCGAATAACAAGGGAGAGGATGTTTAAATAAATTAAATTGGAAAGGATAGTTTCTGACTCTGCAAAGAAAGTTGGGGTAGAGAGGAGCTACTTACCCTCTGATAATTCAGTAGGAACACAGCAGTCTGAAAAATTACTTAGCCATAGATTAAATTATAGTATGTGGACTTTGGAAAAAGATATATAAGGGCAAACTATTCAGGGGAAGATAAGAACTTTCATTCGCCACTTGGATGCATGAAAGATGTTTAGTGTCACATAACAATTTTTTGTTCCTCCTATTTTGATGAACAAAATTTACCAGGAAAACTAACTACTCTTAGAGTGAAAATATGAGAGAAATCTTTGGCTATGCACAGTGTCTTGCCTTAGAGTTCAGCTTTCCCTTGAATATGCAGAACTGTGCAGAATTCCCTTGCTTATAAACTATGTGAAATAAGAAGAATGTGCTTAGTTATTTTAATTGATCATTTGATACCTGCTTGGGTCAATGTTCTGATAAAACAACTTGGCTAGCAGATGATACCTACATTTGAAACAAGAATAATGACAAGGCAAGAAAGATTATTCTCAACTAAATAGTTATAAAAAATGCCGCCCAACAAAAGGTACATACTATTTTCTAGTGGCTCACAATTCTCAAATTATTTAAATGGGACAGAACTCCAAAATAATTCTCACATGAACACTTATATTGTATGTTTTGTGAAAAGAAATAAAAAACAGAAAATAGAGATTCTATTTGGTCTGCTTAGGTCTTTATTATTTGAGGAAAGAAGTGACATTTAGAGGCAATGACCTTAAATTTTAGGAGGAAGGCCTCGAGAATCTGTCTAGCAGCTGCTAAAGATTTAGCAGTTTTGATGCTATCAAATCTTACCTGGAAGAAGAACAAAAGAGTAGCATCTTGTACACATTGGAGTCACAAAATTCATCTCCTTTTCGTAGAGTTTAGTATGAGGAGGTCTTTCTTGGATCTCATTCAAGTCAAATTGGCTGAATTGCCAGTCACTGAAGACCTTCATTTAGAAACTATTCTCTAAAAGCACATGACATTACCTCTAAAGAGAACATTTTAGGAAGATTTTGACAAATGCAGTAATGAATGCCCAGTGAATTTCCAAGCTATTTGTAAAGTAGTTCGAATGTTGGAACTCTAATCTTGGGAGAGACTAAACACTTTTATTTAGCATTGAGGTTTGAGCCTTTTAATGAGCCTTGCAATGGTGGCATGAAAGGTTGAACGTAGTTGGTTATAGTATAACTTTCATATCTACTACAATAGCTTTTATGATAACTTCAAATAAAGCATTCTTTTGAGTTCATGATATAAGCTCTTATTTAGTATCTCAATTGGAAATTTCAAATTTTTATGAAAAAATTAATGTATCCATGCAATTTTCTTTTTTTTTCAGCAATATTAAAAACATACTTTAGGGCCAGAGAGATGGCTTATTGGGTAAGGTGCATGCCTGCAAAGCCTAAGAACCCAGGTTTTATTCTCCAGGTCCCATGTAAGCCAGATGCTTATAGTGGCACATGAATCTGGAGTTCATTTGCAGTGGATAGAGGCTCTGGAGTGCCAATTCTCTCTTTCTCTTTCTCTCTCTCTTTCACTCTCTCTCTCTCTCTCTCTTTCTGTCTCTCATAAATAAATAAAAAACAAAATCTTTTTTTTTTAAGTACTTTATTGTTTTTTTCAAAAGAGAGAGAGAATGGAGTACCATTTTGTGTCTGGAAGAGTTCATTGTAAGGAGTCCCACCTTCCTTTGGTTCTTACATTCTTTTTGTCACCTCTTTCACAATAGACCCTGAGCTTTGGAAGGTGTGATGGAGACATTTCAGTGTTGACCACTCCTCTCTCACTTCATCTCAGCACTGTGGTGCCTTCCGAGGCATCCCAAGGTCACCACCATCTGCAAAGAGAAGCTTCTCTAACTATAATTGAGAATAGTATTTATACATGGGTAGGAATATTAAGAGAAGAGCTCACTGGGCAGTTTGGTGAGCACAACATATATATTTAGCCAGACAGCAACAGACTAGGGCTCATGATGTCCTCCATCATAGGTTTTCAGTACCAGTTATGTATTCCCTTCCATGAAGCAGCCCTTCAATCCAATTAGAGAGTGGTTGGTTTCCCCCATAACAGACATGAAACTATTACACCCATTGGCTTATTTGGCCTGGCTGGCCAAACTTAAGACTTGCAGTGTCCATTGTTATTTATCTCCACTGATGATCTCTCTCTCTCTCCCATGGAATTGCTCTACCATATATAGTATATATAACAACTTGTCATATGTATATTTTCCATCTTCACACACAAGAAGTGAAATTCAAGTTGAAGCAAAAAAAGATCTTTACTACATTATTAGCTTAGATGAGATAAAATAATATATTTGAGTCAGTAATGGCATAGATAATCAGGCATCCCTTTACACTTCTCATATGGCTTAAATTGCTTGTAATTTTTATGGAAGAAAAATTCAAAGAAAGACAAAGCAAAAGAACATGAATGAACTTGAAACTAGGAATATCTTTTCTAGGAGCATATTCTATAGCTACCATCTCAAGCAAATATAAGTATAGATATAGTTGGTTAAATTGACAAAAGGCAGGCTGGAGAGATTGCTAAGTGGTTAAGGTGCTTGCCTGCAGAGCCTGACAACCAGAGTTTGATTCCCTAGTAACCCCACAAACCCAGAGGCACAAAATGGTGCATTTGCAGGGGCACCCATTCTCTCTGTATATCTCTCTACTTACAAATAAATAAAAATAATATTAAATGTCAAAAGACTAGAATAAAACCAAATATCAGCAGGACATGGTGGCACATGCCTTTAATCCCAGCACTTGGAAAGCAGAGGTAGGAAGACCACTGTGACTTTGAGAGTGTGAGGCCACCCTGAGACTACAGAGTGAATTCTAGTTCAGCTTGGGCTAGAGAGAGACACTACCTTGAAAAACCAAAGGAAAAAAAAAATCCACCAACAGAACATTTGTTAAATGAATGACTGTTCATTTTCAGTAAGGCTATGTAACATATTACAGGAAATAAGACAGCTGAATATGTGTTGACATGTAATGCTCATTGAGATGTACTACTAAAAATGGAAACATCAAGATGTATGACAATTGACATTAGCAGTATTTATTTTTACACACACTTAAATCTTCATATAATTTTTTTTTTGCATAAACACAGGAAATGAGTGACCATCTTTATGTTCTAATTGGAGCTGCATGGCTACAAAACTGAATTCCTAAGTTCTTTCTTATCTAAGTGATAATGTGCCTGCCCTAGTGACAAGTTCTTGGTCACATTATATTCTTTAGCAATAGAATATAGTAAATATACTACAAAAATAATGTAAATGGGTTTCTGCGATTCTGAATTGTTTATTTACTGCTATGATTGCAAAAAGAATTATGTCTCCAGTAGCTGCTACTCCTTTATCCTGGGCTCTAGAATGACATGGGTAAAATATTCCCAAATTTATTCCAAAGCTGAGATCAAATCCCACACAGCTAACAATGTCAGTATGAATATACCCTTGGCAATCTGTAGACAGGTGAATGAGGGACACAAATACTTGATGACAAAAAACATTAAGTTATAAGTTAATAATACAGGCTAATATAGGTATATGCTAATATGTTATGTATAGTTTTGTGCCTATGTGTATTACCCATTTTATTTTACTTTATTTGTATATTTTTATTTATTTGAGAGAAAGGTAGTCATAGAAAGAGAGAAAGAGAGCTTGAATTTGAGCATACTAGGTTCTCTAGCTAGTGCAAATCAACTCCAGACCCATGCACCACTGTACCACTTTATACATCTGGCATTATATGCCTCCTGGGAATTGAACGTGGGCCATCAGGCCTTGTAAGCAAGCACCATTAAACACTGAGACATCTTCCCAGGCCTATATTATGCATTTTAAAAAGCATATTAAAATAATTTGTTAAATTCCACTTCCCCCAAACCAATCCAAAAGATGGATAAAAAAATAAGTTATAACTTTAGAATGAACAACACTGAAACTCAAGCCTCAGCTGAACTTAAATATTTACTAGACATAATTATTTGTGGGTTGAGATTCCTCTATATCCCTAATCTGTTTATACATTGAAGTACTAATCATAAAAAGAAAATGAACAAAGGTGGAAAGAATAATAAGTTCATATACATTGAAAGACTAATTGTTGTCTTTGTCTAGCGGATGAAACACTGATAAATGTTTTTATTGATTCTTAAATTTTTCTCATATTTTACAGATCAAAATTAGATATATCTGATTTGAGGCAGAAATGATTCAGCAGCATTTTATTTGAGACTTTTGACAGGAATGAGACTAGAAAACCTGTATATTAATAAAGCCTGAAATCTTCAAACATTTGCCATAGATAAAAGGAAATATCTATTTCAGTGTCCAAAGAAGTATACCTTTACCATAACAACTAAAATCATGTTTTTTGCCAAGCTGATGAGATAGACAAAATACATCATTTGAATTGGCATTTAACTTCTTGCAGGAGACACTAACACACTCCATACATTTATGAGGAAAAAATGAATTTATTTTGAAATTATACTACATAACTGAAACTGAAATTGTAAATCAGTTATTATATAAAACAGGTAAAATGTAAGGCACCAGTGCATATTTATGGAGAGAATTCTATCTACCTATCTACCTGATCTGATAATCGACCTCAAATTATGCAAAAATATTGAAAAAAATTCCATTTTGTTGTTTTTGATAGTATCACTAACTTCCAAAATTATACTTTAATAAGTCAAGACTATAAGGAGAAATCCATAAAAATATATTGCCACTGTTAGAAAGGGTTAAAAAGCTCTCAAATACATGATTCTTTAACTGCTTTTGTTATAAATGTATCATTTAAATATCCATGTACCCATGAAGATAATACTTCTCAATAGTTTAAATATTTACCATTTAAGAATAATTCTTTTCAGGAATGAGATAACTGTGGATATTAAAAGGAGTGAAATAGTTCTTTCTTCTAAGAAAACTCAAATTCCTTCTAATAATATTGCTTTGTCTATAAAAGAAACATATAAATTTTAGTTGTCAATGACTTCTGTTTGTTTGTTTGTTTGTTTTGTTTGTTTCTATTGTTTTTTTGGAGGTAGGGGCTTGCTGTAGCCCAGGCTGACCTGGAATTCACTCTGTTGTATCAAGGTAGCCTCAAATTCATGGCAATTCAACTACCTCTGCTTCCACAGTGCTGGGACTAAAGGCGTGCACCATCACATCCAGCTTATTTATTACTTTTCTTTTTCCATTAATGGAGACAAATGAAATTGTTTAAAGTAAAATGTATACTATGGCAACTATGTAAGTATATATGTTATATATGCTATCAGATTCTTCTGGTAAAGTTACTGATGCTTTTGCAAATTTTTCAACACAAATAACTGCACAGATGCATTGCGTCCTTCCAACAACTGACTGCTGCTCCAACAATGAATGCATAACCCACAGCTCTATGGGGAAATCTCAGGAATTCCAATGAGGAGGGCCCCTAGCAGAATAGGGGAAAGCATAAGGGAAAGGATGGTACCAATACACGGTGTATCCATACTAATTATGTCCCTAATAAATTAAAAAATATATATAACTGCCACTAGTAGAAGGAGTATTAATGTGGCCAATTTGAGAATATCAGCTAGACGTGGTGGCCCACGCCTTTAGTCTCAGCACTTGGGAGGCAGAGGTAGGAGGATTGTTGTGAGACAGAGGCCACCCTGAAATTACATAGCAAATTCCAGGTTAGCCTGAGCTGCAGTGAGACCCTACCTCAAAAAACCAAAATAAATAATAAAATGATGAATATCAAAAATCTTATCCTGTTCAATAGCTCTCAAGGACCATTGTACAATAAATGTTCTAAATGCTATTAGCAAATAGATTCTGAAAAGCATTTGGCTGTATTCCTATTCATTGAAGCATTGAACTCATAATACCATGAAATAATTAGTCAGACTACAAATTAACTAAGAAGCTTTACTCCCACATTACTGTATTTAATTCCAGAAATCAACTCTAAAAGAGGAAGTGACCCATTATCCTGAACACTAGAATGAATGAATACTTGGCCTTGTTTTGTCCCCTCTATGAGACTTTTATAACTTAAACAATACTTATAGTTCACGTTAACACTTTAGCTGCATCATTTTTGTCATAAAAAGAAAGACATCATTTGAATGAAAGATATCTCATCACTTTTAAAGTATATTACAGTTAATAAATATATTAGCCTTTAATTATGGCATAGTTGTGGGAAAATGAGAAATACCCAGAAATTATTTAAAAGTGACTATAATGATTTCTTGGCAGTGCATGGGATGAAATTTGGAAGTTTATGCATGCTAGGCAAGCATGCTGTCTCTGAATTATACTTGCAATTCCCAAAGTAATTTTCATGTCAAAAATATTTACAATTCCACATAAAGATAGAAATATTTCCTTGGTGATAAATCTTTTTCTATTAGAATTATAGTAGTGATTTCTTACATTAGGATCCATAACATGTTATTTTTGCACTTTTACATTATAGTTGTGTATACCTAAATTCATATTAAGTTTTTAAATATTTACTTAGACTAACTAATAAAATGGAAGGAAAGGTTTATTAGAGATTTCCTTAGTGGCAAATCAATTTGAGTTAATTACTATACTTTCTTCAGTAACTCTTTTACTTTATAAAAATCATAGAGTAAAATCAAAATTACATATCATTTTCTTTCTCATTTAAAACATATCAGATGAGGGTTGTTTTTTTTTTTTTGAGGTAGGATTTCACTCTAGCTCAGGCTGTCTTGGAATTAACTCTAGTCTCAGAGTGGCCTCGAACTCACAGCGATTCTCCTACCTCTGCTTCCCTAGTGCTGGGATTAAAGGCGTGCACCACCACGTCCGGCTGAAGGTAGATTTTATATAAAGAGTGGTAATGTATTTATATTCTCGTCCCAGGTATAATATTGGATCACAAATATATCCAAAATTGCAACTCAAATATTGAGGCAATAAGTATGTATTATGGTGCTATTCCGACAGTTGCCATGAGGGTGGAGAAAAACTTGTTCAGAGAGACAGGGTTCTAGTGGAAAGAATATTGGGGATAGATTTGGGGCTATATTCAAGGTGCTACCACACAGTCCTTGAACAAAAGAAAATTAATTTCCCTCTCTCTGTTTTGCCATTTGGTTGTCTGATGTAAATAAATAAATAAATAAATAAATAAATAAATAAACACTGCTTTCTCATATGTCTTCATTTATATCCTTGCTTATTCCAAAGGTTGAGCTCTTCCTTCACCTGTGCCCTTTAATGTAGACAGATGCTCCGGTCCTTGCTCCAGGAGATAGTTCTTTAGTTTATATTCAATTTAGTTTCTCTCTGCTTTCTTATCCTATGTAGAAAGCACTATCACTGACTATATGACAACCGTAAAACATTTCCAAATACATAACAACCAAAAATTAATTCAAATCAAATGTGAAATGAATTAGATATTTCTGACAGTACTTACCATATTACATCACATGACTTCACTAAACCTTTCATTCTGAACATAAAATACATAAACTTTGCCCTATGTGTTCCTTCACACCACACAATGCCAAGCCGCCTGAAGCACACAGGATTAGATTCAAGACCATTCATTATTTTGTGATAGTTAGTATACAATGTTTTCTGCTCTTGTAGAAACACAATGGCTTAATTTTAGTAAGCAAGGACTTTTAGAATTTCCTTATCATTTAATTATTTTTGGTTTGGGAATGGTACAGTTTCTAACAATTTCTGGAATGGTGCTAAACATACTTCTGCCATCTTGTACTATATATTTATGCAGAGCAGCATTCTCTACATTTTTAATTTGCATTTTCTCTTATAATTGTCTGAAATGTCTCCTTAAATATGTAGCTTACAAGTATGAGGATTCATGAATAAAACTCATAGCTAGATATTTTTTGGATAAAATATATATGTGCGTTCAGAAATGAAAGTTTTAGATTATTCTACAACTGTCACCACAAATTTGTGGTTCTACTGAATTTATAATTTTTTCCACAAAATCAGGAATCCTGATATCAAAGTTCTGAAGATGTTGTCATCTTACTTAAAATAGTGCTTGTTCCTGTGATTTTCATTTTAAAACAGAAAAGTTAAACATCTCTTCATTTCCTTCTATGCAATTTATAATTTTTTCCTGTGAATTATCCCCTGATATATTATGCACATATTCCACCAAATTGGCCTTCCCTTATTGATTTACATTCTATTAAGTGAATTTTTACTTAGCTTGTCATGTACATTGCTAAATTTTTAATTTTTGCTTTTAACAAGCTTTGTTTAAAAAAACTAAATTCAGCAAATATTTACTTATTATTCATTTTTATCCATGTAATGCTCAGGGTATATACCTTAATTGGAAAGAATTCCTTTGTACCAAAATCTGATAATTGTTTATGAATATAAATGCATAATAAAGTACTGTTAATCTGCATTTTTATGAATTCATTTTTTCTGATTTCAATTTTTAAAAATTAACTGGCATATAAAAATGTAAAATTGTAAATATTAACAGTGTGCCATTTATACACAATGGATATATATGTTATATTTTTAAGTCATGTTAAATATATTTATCCCTTCAATCATTTATAATTTTAAAGTAAAATTTCACTTTTCTAAGTTAATATATCTAAAGTTTATCATAAAATTTATCATGGAAGATACTGTATTAAATATATATTTAATTATTTTCAAACAGAGAGGGAGAAAGAGATAATAGTACATTAGTGTCTCCTGCCAATGCAAGTGAACTCGAGACACATTTGTTATTTTCCACATCTCACTTTATGTGGGTATTGAGGAATGGAATCCAGGCCATCAGTTTTTGCAAGCAAGAGTCTTTAACCACTAAGGAATCTCTCCATCTCCTACATGTTTGCTTCAAAATTCTAGTTGTTTTCCAATATTATTCATTTACTTCATGGATTTTTTTGACATATCAGCCTAGTACTTGGAACCAAGTATGCATTGTTGAATAAATGAAGAAATTTTGTTAAAAAAAAATCCTCAAATGTTTGTGATAATTTTAACTAGATTTTTTTTTGCTGAGAGTGTATTTATGGATTTGCATAGGAAACACTGTTCATCTACAATACTATATAGAAATTCTTAAATTAAAACCATGTTATATATTTTAGTGTATTATATTGTAAGCTGTTCAGTTTTAAAATGAGAATTTTTTTAGATTCTATGTTTAGTACTTTATATTTTCCGTTTTCCTTTCTACTTTTTATACTCTCTCAATATATTTATGCTGTACTGTTCATTTAGTCTAAATAGCCTAAGGTCAAGAAAATTCTTACTATATAACATATAAGTGGGGACTATCATAGTTTGGGAGGCCTATATTATTGTACAATCTTGATTATTTTAAAATTAGATAAGTATCCTCACTTTCTATCAAATAATTTATAAAGGATTTTCAAATCAAGCATGCTTATTTTTTAATGTTTGATTCTTTTGAGTCTACTTTGAATATGTTTTTTCTGGGTGGGGATTGAATCAGTGTCTCAGTCAAGGACAGGCTGATCTGGAATTTACTCTGTAGGCTCAGGTTGGCCTCAAATTCACTACAATCTTATTCCTACCTCTGCTTCCTGCGTGCTGGTATTATAAACTTCAGTCACCAAGCCCACTTTACTTTAAATCTCTTTTAAACAAAACCTCATATCTGCATAAGATATTTCTTCCAGAATACTCCTCCAAGCTATGTCATTTATTTTTGAAAATCTGTTCTTTTTACTAGTTTTAAGAAGGCTGGAGCAATAAATCAGGTTTATAGGAGTTTCTCATGTCATGGTCTTATTTTGGAGACTAACTAGAAACTTACAAAAAGTAGAAAGTATAGAAATACCAAGATATGTCCAGTAAAGCACTTATAGGACAGTGATTTTAATTAAATAGCTGTTTAGGCCACAGCTTCTTTTGTGATGCTGGCCTGTGTTATTTTCCCTAGGAAACAGTGAAAGCAACAGGGAAGGACTGAAGTATTCAGGATGGGTTTAAAGGATTAACTGGGAATGTGAGTAGTTCTTCCCATTGGAAATATTCTGAATAATAGAATATTACATTTAGTCATATGTATCAGACAGGAATTATATAAGAAACATGCTTTATTCTATAGGTTTAAATAAAGGTATTTTAATAGAGGAATGACATAGAGGAATAAATAGGTTGGGGTAAGGAGACAAAATAAAAAGACGATATTGAGGGCTGCAAAGACAGCTTAGCGGTTAAGGCACATGCCTGCAAAGCCTATGGACCCTGGTTCAATTCTCCAGGTCCCATGTTTGCCTGATGCACAAAGGGGTACATACATCTGGAGTTCCTTTGCAGTGGCTAGAGGCCCTGGTGCACCCTCCCTTTCTCTCTCTCTCTCTCTCTCTCTCTCTCTCTCTCTCTCTCTCTCTCTCTGTCTCCCTCTTCCTCTCCCTCTCTCTGTCTCAAATAAATAAATAAGATGATGTTGAGCCATCTAATGAGTAGTAACAGTGGGAAATATTTATATAGACTTCAAAGGACACCAGAGAGGTCTTTAAACAGGAACTGTGCTGTCTGGAAGGAGGACTACTTCTGTTTACACAAATCAGCACTGGGTTAAATAGAATAGGGAGAAATGTTTGTTATTTTCTCTTCTTTTGGTTTTTAATCTGTTAATGAGACGTCAGTCAGCAAAGGCCACAAAGACCTAGGCCATTGGAATTAGCCTGCCTTGGAAAAAAAGAAAGCAGTTGCTGGACCAAAGGAGGTGGAAAAACTAACCCAAACTGCCCAATAATCTTTACCATCAAGCCTTTTTTTAGCATTACATACATGTGTAATGCAACAGCAAACTAAATAAATATTGCATTTATATAGCAAGTATGGTATTAATAATTCATATCTCTTCTATACAATGGATTTTTCCATTTCCTGGCATGGGATGGAACAGCAAGATTCATCCTACTAGAGACATTCAATAGAGGAGAAAAATGGAAAATGGAAAGGCTTTTTTTGTTTGTTTGTTTTTGTTTTTTCGAGGTAGGGTCTTACTCAAGGCCAGGCATGACCTGAAATTCATTATGTAGTCTCAGGGTGGTCTCAAACTCATGGTGATTCTATTACCTCTGCCTCCCGAGTGCTGGGATTAAAGGTGTGTGCCACCACGCCTGGCTGGAAGGGCTTTCTTATTTTTTAAAAAAGCAATTAACTTGTGCACCTCATTTGAAGTAGAAATTAAGGACAAATGCAAGACTTCAAGTCTTTTATGTTTTTGTTTCTATTTTCTCCCATAAGCACTGATTCTTTTTGCAGGGTATACTCCATGAATATGCAACTTGGGCCCTTGTACAGGGTCCTATTCCCAGTAGAATCTGACCCTTGCTTGATACATGGATGTCACCATCTTCCAGTTGTCAATAATATTTGAAAAATGTTCCCCCATTTTCCTTTTACTCTTAGTCTTCCAAGATACCAAGTTAGTTCTCCCATGGAGTCTAACAATTTCTCATCACTCTGCAGATGAAGTCTTTATACACTGTTAATGAAAATACTAATAGAGATAATCTTATCCATCAGTTTCTACTGAGAAATTTAAAATTCCTCTCAAATCTACCTTTTCCTTGACACATTTATGATGCACTAAAGAGAGATAGATATGTATAAATCTAGATAAATAAATATTAAAGATAACTGATGTGATCAAGATATGATCTAAATAAATGATGGAATCAGGATATAACCAACTTGTCCTGACCACTCCCAGCTTGTGACCCCACCAATGTATCTGGATGTTGTGAATTACAAGGCATAATCTACTAAGAGAGGTAACACAAAAGTCTTGCTTTGAATCTTTTCACTTAGAAAATGTTGGATTTCAGTTAAAATACTTCTTAAGCATTGTCAACAGGGATCCAGGGTCAAACTGAGCCATGTTATCAGGGGCTAAAATAACTTTTATGGAGCAACCTTAAACTCAAAGGGATGAGAATGATAAGGAAGGGTTTAGACACACATCAAGAATTTAAATCTAAAGCCATGTGTGGTGGCGCACGCCTTTAATGCCAGCACTTGGGAGGCAGAGGTAGGAGGATCGCCGTGAGTTCGAGGCCAACCTGAGAATACATCATGAATTCCAGGTCAGCCTGGGCTAGAGTGAGACCCTACCTTGAAAAACAAAACAAACAAACAAACAAACAAAACAAAAAAAATTATATCTAAACCTCGGCATGGTGGCTTGCACCTTATGTCCATCACTGGGCAGCCTGGGGTAAGAGCATTGCCCTGAGTTCAAGGCCATTTTGAGATAGTGTGACTTTTCCTCCAATAAAAGAAGAGTTTATGTCTAGTATGTTTTTATTTTTCTGTGATTCTGGCTTAATGAGGCTTACCGACTCGGGTAATTTTTTTAAAATATTTCTCAATGCTACTATTAAGCAATCAGTCATTGATTGACATAGTAATAAAAACTCTATTGTCAAAAATAGCCTTTGGGAGCCAGGCATGGTGATTCACGCCTCTAATCCCAGCACTCAGGAGGCAGAGTTAGGAGGATCACTGTGAGTTCAAGGCCATCCTGAGACTACATAGTGAATTCAAGGTCAGCCTGAGCTGCAGTAAGACCCTACTTGAAAAATCAAAAAACAAACAAACAAACAACAACAAAAAAAAGCCTTTGGCTCTAGATATTTGTAGGTGGTAAGAACACTAGAAACAATGTTTTTGGTTTTTGTGTTTTTTTTAATATTCTGTCCCTTAGCATCTCTAAGGAAGGGCAGAGCTTTGAGTTTGCCTGGCAACCTGAATGGTTTTTCTAATATTTAAATTTTGTCAAGGAGATTTCTTCTAATAACATACTAATAAGAACAGGTATTTTTTCTTCACTTAAATTTAATTTTGAAAGCAAAGAACAATACTAAATTAGGGAATTTATTAACAATTACATGATAGGTTCAGATTTCATTTTATTTTACATTTGTTATTTTTCTTTGAGCAGCATACACTGGGCTCATTCACAGTTTAAAAAAGAGCTACAGTGTTGATATGTTTGTTAGCAAGATATAAAATGAAAGGCAAAAGTAATTATACAGAAGAAAGTCTAAAATGCATTTGTTGTCATTTTTAAAGACTATGTATTGTATTATTTTGATTTTTATCAGCAGAGACTTCTAGAAATAACTGACTCAAGCATCAGCCTCCAGATGGATGGATTCAAGCTGCAGCCTTCTAAAGATAGGGAGACTCTCTTAAATTGTCTTACAAGAAAATTGTAGTGTGAAATTGATAACTTGTTTAAGAATAATTAGGGATATACACTAATAAAGTTGTTCTTATTACTGGACAACAACAATTAGTATGCTTGAAACTTATTATGTTCAAGGCCACAACCTCCAGATTTTGAATTTACTCTGTATCTCTAACATTTTTTCCTTTTCTGGTCATAAGTTGAGTCAGTGATTAAAGAAGAAAAAAAGTCCATTTCATCAGTCTGCCTTTGGCCCTGTTAGGTTGTCACTCTGACACAGCAAAGAATGCTCCACTGCCAGTTTTATGATACAAACAGTGTTCTCTCATATGTTTTCTAGTACCCTGCTTCAAAGCAAACTTTCATTTCTACAGTCTTAGTAGAATAACACATTTGCTTTTATTTGTCTCAATACTGAGTCAAGGAAGCTTTCTATACCAGTAGCTTTCCCAAAGACAGGGAAAAAATTTCAACATTAAAAACAACCACCTACACAGCCCTCTAAACATGGCTTTCTGAGATAAGTATAAAAGATTTGCAATGAGAGAAAAATCACATAGAATGTCTATTTCGGTGCAGAGACAAGGAGCTAAAGAGGAGGGGTGGAAGCAGCGGCCATGACTCAACTGGGGACTTTAGTCAATCACTTACCTCCTGTCATCCCCTTGCAAAGATCAGCCTTCACCTTAAAGCATTTTATTTGCTCCCATATATATTCTTTCCCATGCATCCTCTCGGCTTCTGCTACTCTCTTTCCTCCTTGCTCTATGACTGAAGTATATTTCGTTACTTAGTCTCTTTCCTGGGTAGTTGTTTTCTTTTTCTTTTTCTTCTCATCTTGCTCTCTATGCCTGGGATGATTCTCATGAGTCAGAGGTATCCTTTTAGAATCACAGTTTCCATAAAACCTTTCTGCAAAAGCTCTACACCGCTGCTTACTCTTTATATTTTGGTAATTATTAAAGTGAACAAAAACTTTTCATACTTTTCTTTCAGAAGTTTGCCTCATTCTGTGTTGAGACATATCAACCTTGTGAATAAACTGCATTGGTAAAAATTTGCTCAGTATGAGACTTGCTATTTCTTCAGAGCAATTCCATCATGCAGTGTCTGCTCCCTTCTTCCTTGTTCCTAATCTGGAACATGCACACAGAAATAGATTTTAGAAAATGACACATTTGCCCTAGACCTAGATGGAAGAATTCTTCAGCCCTTGGATGAAATGGTGAAAATAATTAAAATTTTTACTTTGATAAAATTAAACATACTGCTTTATATATCTATATCTATCAATATATACATGATACTGTTGACTATATAAAAGTTAAAAATTAGGTTTAACTACATATACACTGTACATTACTTATAGAAACATATTATGTACGTTTGAAATACAAAATATTACATATGTATATACATATGCACATATGTGCACTGAGACCAATTATTATTTTCCTGAAGCACAGCTGAGTTTCATAAAAAGAGAAACTAAATTGAAATAACATAGAAGTAGGAAAATCCCCTAGAGTAACAATTTTTTTGAGGTCAGAATGCAAACCAGGGTCTCACGCCCCAGCCTCACCTACATCCCTGGTACAAGAACCATAAATGTTAATGTGAGTGTCTTTCTCTTCTGCAGCTGATTTGGACTGAAAACTGATACAGAAAAATAATACTGGTGTCAATTTATGCTTCTTGTTAGGCTTTTTCAATAATAATCAAGGAGAAATGTGGAGCAAGCAACTTATACCATTTTTTCTCTAGCTATTTAGTGTCATCATGTATTGCATTTAGGTGACAAGAAATGCTAGATCAGGACAAGAACTGCCTTAAAATTATCTATCTGTCTATCTGGCTATCTATGTATCTATCTATGTATCTATCTATGTATCTATCTATCTATCTATCTATCATCTATCTGTCTATCTATAATCTATGCATGTGCATGTGTGATATGTGTGTGTTCATATGAGTGTGGGTACATACAAGCATGTCACTGGCATGTGGAGGTCAGAGAACAACCTTGGGTGTTATTTCTTATCTTCCACCTTGTTTAAGGCATGATCTCTTGTTAACTATTGTATATGCTAAACTAAATTGTCCAAGATCTTTCAGGGATTCTTGTGCTTTTAACTCTCACATCACTGTAGATGCTCTAGGAGTCCAGACAGTGCTGCTACATCAAGTTTATTTAGGTTCCGGGGATCCAAACTCATGCTGTTATACTTGTATAACAAGTGGTTTTACCCACAAAGTCATTTTCCCAACCATGATTGTAATATTTCTGCTGGTATCTTGGCCCTAACACCAATAAATGGAATTATGGTAGTGATAAAAGCAAATAACTAGTTCAACACTCCAGTTTCTGGAAACTATGTCATTTTTTTTCCAATTATCTGTGAGAACAGTTTGGAAACTCCTAAGTATAAATGTGAAAGGATTCTGGCAATAGTTTTTAACTGATATTTTTGCATTATTTTGATTAAGAAATACTTACACTTTTGCCATACAGAATTTTGCTTTCATATTACATTGAAATCAGCTGCATGATGCCACTTTCTTCCTTCTTTCTAGCAAAAGCATATACATATAACTCCCTGATTGTACTCTGTGTCTTTTTCCTCTTCCCTTCTCAACTATTTTTAGATGAGTATACACTTTGAATGTATCAGTTCTTTGCAAGCACTAAAAATATATATATTTGGAAGACATAAGGATAAAAAGAGAAATGTTTTGATATTCATAGGGAATTTTTTTCAAGGAAAATGTTAGTAGCATCGACCTTTTGTATCAAATTTCACCCACACAAACAGGCACTTTACTGTCAACTTGATTTATAAGAAGACTTAAAAATGTTATCTAGCAGAAAAAAATAATTCAACCCATACAATTTGACATACCAATTGCATTTCAGATCATATTTTTTCCCAAATCCTTAGGTAGGGATAGCATAACAAACATAGGAAGTCTGAAAGGGAGAAAAAATATGGATTGCCTAGGGATCCATGGCTTGAAGAACAGCATGGTGGTGACCTCACTGAGCTTCCTTATTACTTCTCATAGATACTGAAAAAAGCTCTTCAGAAGCTTGTAAACCAGAACCAATACAGATGGATAAATTTAAAAATAAACAATAGACAATAGGGATGGAAGGGTCAGCAGGGAGGGGAGTAGGAGATTGGGGAGAAATAAGTACAAAACTAAACCCAAAATGAACTGGTACCATAGAAACCTTTCTCCTTGATAGAAGCCTTAAAGATGTAACCCTCAACAGGAAAATGGGGAGACCATCTGGAAAGAAGGGTATTGGAGAGGGTGGGATGAAGTCTAACCTTAAAAGATTTGACCTTTTTGATAACATTTTTTAAGTCTTCTTATAAATCATGTAAACAGTAAAGTGCCTATTTATGTGGGTAAAATTTGATACAAAGGCACCAGAAATCAGTTGCTACCTACATTGTTGATTCAATAGATCTAAAAGGCCCCCATAATGAGACAAGGCATCCATCAAGGCACTTGATTACACACCCAAGGTAAAAGGTAATATCCGACTGCTAAAGACACCACATACTGCTGAAACAGAACACCTAGTGATCCAGCTGGAATCTGGAAGGGAGCCAGTCCACAGATGGGCAGCCCATTTAGTGCTGGAAAATGCTTCATGACCTGCTGAGGGAAAGTGGCCAAGGATGTTGTGAGCAAGAATGGGTTACAGCTACTCAAAAGCAACCAGCCTGACAAGATATACTTACCTGTGCAATGGTGGCACACAGTCTTGGTGGCAATCAACAGCTGACTGATTGGCTAAAAGATTCACTCAGTGGAATGGAACCCCTGCCTGGACCTGGGAACCTGGTCAGAATCCTATGGAGACTGTGGTGGTTTGATTCAGGTGTCCCCCATAAACTTAGGTGTTCTGAATGCTAGGTTCCCAGCTGATGGAGATTTGGGAATTAATGCCGCCTGGAGGGAGTGTATTGTTAGGGGCGGGCTTATGGGCTTTATAGCCAGTTTCCCCATGCCAGTGTTTTGGCACACCCTCCTGTTGCTGTGGATCATCTTATGTTGGCCAGGGAGTGATGTCCACCTTCTGCTCATGCCATTGTTTTCCCCTGCCATCGTGGAGCTTCCCCTCGAGCCTGTAAGCCAAATAAATCTCTTCTTCCCAGAAGCTTCTCTTGGTTGGGTGATTTTTACCAGCAATGTGAACCGGACTGCAACAGTAAAGTGGTACTGAGGAGTGGGATTGCTGCTAGACATCTGACTATGGGGCTTTGGCTTTTGGAGCTGATTTTCAAGAGGAACATGGAAGGAGTTGAAACCTTGGCCTAAGAGATGCCTTGCAGTGCTGTAAGTACAGCTTGCTGGACTATTTTGGTCTGAGCTGCAAGACCTGAATGCAGTAAACACTATGGACTGTGAGGTTTGGCTTATGAGGGTGAGAAAAAGCTTTGCTTGAACTGGGCTAGCAGTCTGTGTGAGAAGCTTGCTCTTATGCCCATGTCCTGAGAAGTTGTGCAGGGTTGCTTTGCGTATAAATGAACTGGTGTGTACAGAGGGATATGGCACAGAAAGAAAAAATCTTTAGGTGAACTGTTGCCCATTCATCTGCAACTGAGAGATTACCACCTTTGAGACTGGGCTAACTGACCTGCGCTGGGGCAACAAGAAGAATGTAGACTCTTTTGAAGGGGCCTGAGTGCTCAAGGAGTGTCTTGTTCTTCAAAGTCTGCTTTATTCCCCCCCTGGATTAACAAATTGGCACCCTACCTGGTATTGTGGAGTATAAGAAATGCTGGAAAGAGGGTCATTGAGTTTGCAACACGGTCTTGTGTTTTGGAAATGGCCATGGGCAGTGTGAAGCAGGTTTGCTGGTTGCCTGCATAGAGACCCCATGGGGCCATGAGGATGAACCGTGGCTTGCTGTGGAGACCCAGTGGAAATGCCGGGACCATGAGATGGCTGCCGAGGAGCTGCCATCCCTGATGAAGTTCCCAGGACTATGAGTAGCCTAGTTGGAGGAGCGGAATTGGAATGCCAGAGACTTGTTGTTGGTTAGAATTATCGGACTTGCAGATTTGTCACTGGTTAGAGTTGCTGGACTTGAAGCTACAGAGTTTGATATTTGCCCTGGTTGTTTTAAATCTTGTATTGGTTGAATGTTTCTTTGCTATGCCCAATGCCATCTTTTGCAGTGTGAATATGTATTCTGTGCCATTATGGGTTTTTTGAGGTTATTTTTTGGTATTACGGTTCAGTTAAAAGATCTTGGACTATGGCTATGTATGAACATCATTGGGATTGATAAAAAACTATGGGGACTTTTAGAGTCAGACTGAATGCATTGTATTTTACATCATGTATGGATGTCAGTTTATGGGGGCCAGGGGAGGAATGTGGTGGTTTGCTTCAGGTGTCCCCCATAAACTTAGGTGTTCTGAATGCTAGGTTCCCAGCTGATGGAGATTTGGGAATTAATACCTCCTGGAGGGAGTGTATTGTTGGGGCGGGCTTATGGGCTTTATAGCCAGTTTCCCCATGCCAGTGTTTGGCACACCCTCCTGTTGCTGTTGTCCACCTTATGTTGGCCAGAGGGTGATGTCCACCCTCTGCTCATGCCATCGTTTTTCCCTGCCATTGTGGAGCTTCCCCTCAAGCGTGTAAGCCAAAAAAAAAAGCTCTTTTTTTCCCAGAAGCTGCTCTTGGTTGGGTGATTTCTACCAGCAATGTGAACCGTACTGCAACACCAGATGATGAAGATTTGGGAATTAATGCTTCCTGGAGAGAGTGCATTGTTGGGGGTGGGCTTATGGGCGTTATAACCAGTATCCCCATGCCAGTATTTGGCACACTCTCCTATTCCTGTCGTCTACCTGACGGGGTCCAGAAAGTGATGTCCACCCTCTGTTCATGCCATTGTTTTCCCTGCCATTGTGGAGCTTCCCCCTCGAGCTTATAAGCCAAAACAAACCCATTTTTTTACACAAGCTGCTCTTGGTTGGGTGATTTCTATCAGCAATGCGAACCTCACTGCAATGGTAAAGTGGTACAGAGGAGTGGGATTGCTGCTAGACACCTGACTGTGTGGCTTTGGCCTTTTGGAGCTGATTTTCAAGAGGAATGTGGAAGAATTTGAAACCTTGGCCTACAAGATGCCTTGCAGTGTTGTAAGTACAGCTTGATGGAGTATTCTGGTCAGAATTTAAGAACTATGGATTATGATATTCGGCTTATGAGCGTGAGAAAGAGCTTTACTTGGACTGGGCTAGCAGCTTGTGTGAGAAGCTTGCTATTATGCCCATGTCCTGAAAAGTTGTGCAGGGTTACTGTGCATAGAAATGAACTGGTGTGAGCAGAGTGATATGGCACATAAAAAAAAAAAATAAGCTTTGTGTGAACTACTGCCTGTTCAGCTGCAATTGAGAGATTACGGGCTTTGAGATTGGGCCAGCTGACCTGCACTGGGGTAACACAAAGAATGTAGATTTTTTGAAGGGGCCTGAGTGCTTAAGGAGTATCCTGTTCTTCAAAGTCTGCTTTATCCTCCCACCCCCCGCATTAACAAATTGTCACCCTACCTGATATTGTGGAGCATAAGAAATGGAGGGTCATTGAGTTTGCAACACATTCTTGTGTTCTGGAAATGGTCATGGGCAGTGTGAAGCAGGTTTCCTGGATGCCTACATGGAGACCCCAATGGGGCCATGAGGGTGAACAGCAGATTTCAGTGGAGATGCTGGGACAACCACATGACTGCAAAGAAAACTGCCAGCCTGATGAAGTTTTTCAGGACTGTGAGTAGCCTAGCTGGAGGGGTGGAATTGGAACTCCAAAGACTTGTTGCTGGTTAGAATTATCGGACTTGGAGACTTGTCACTGGCTAGAGTTGTTAGACTTGAAGCTACATAGTTTAGTTTTTGTCTTGTTTAAATTGTGTATTGCTTGAGTATTTCTTTGCTATGCCCAATGCCATCTTTTGCAATGTGAATATTTATTCTGTGCCAGTATGGTTTTTTTGATGTTAATTTTTGGCATTGTGGCTCAGTTAAAAGATTTTGGATTATGGGGATGTTTGAACTTCTTTATGATTGATAAAAATTATGGGAACTTTAAAGTTGGAATGAATGCATTGTATTTTACATCATATATGCATATCAGTTTATGGGGGCCAGTGGTGGAATGTGGTGGTTTGATTCAAGTATCCCCCATAAAATTAGGTGTTCTGGATGTTAGTTTCCTCAACTGATGGCAATTGGAAAGTAAAGCCTTTTGGAGGTGGTGTATTGTGGGGGTGGGCTTATGGGTGTTATAGCCAGTTTAGACATGCCAGTGTTTGGCACACTCTCCTGTTCCTGTTGTCCAACTTATGAGGGTCAGGGGGTGATGGTCACCCTCTGCTCATGCCATGGTTTTCCATGCCATCATGGAGTTTCCCCCTTAAGCCTGTAAACCTAAATAAACCTCTTTTTTTCCCCACAAGTTGCTTTTGGTTGGGTGATTTCTACCAGCAATGCATACCTTACTGCAACAGAGACTGAGACTATATTCTCCAATGACAAGCTCTATCCATCAAAGCATCTCTAAATTAACAATGCTTACCCCATTTAACTATGTTGACTTTATTCTCCACTGGAGAATCTGTTCTTTTACAGTGAGATCCGAGGAAATAAACCACCCCTTGGATTTCAGTCAAGACATAGGTGAAACCACAGAGGATCTGGTGAGATGACCAAGAATGCTGCTTATATGGAGATCCTGACAATCTGTACCAGGGTGACGGAGACCAACGTTGAGAATACTTAGTATATACCAAAGCAGAAATCCAAAATTCTTGAGAGCTTAACACTGAAATAGATTTAAAACACACCCACTATGGCTCAGAGAATTTTTGAGAATAGCGGGCTGAAAGACTGTAAGAGCCACAGGTCAGGAGGGCATACCGAGAGGCATTGCCTACCACCCCCCCACATAACAGACTGCTGCTCCCAAAAATGCATAACCCACAAACACATGGGGAATACCAGCAACACCACTGAGGTGTGCCCTCAGTGGATAGGGAGCAGGGGTAAGGGAAATGATGGCACCAACAGATGATGTGTCCATACAAAGAATATTATTTTTTAAAAGAATATATATATATATATATATATATATATATATATATATATATATATATATATATATGACAGAGACATGGGGGGGGAGAAATGGGTGCACCAGGGCCTCTATCCACTGCAAAAGAGCTCCAGACGGATGTGCCACCATGTGCATCTGGCTTACATGGGACCTGGAGAATACAACCTGAGTCCATAGGCAAGCACCTTAACTGCTAAACCATATCTCTAGCTCCAAAGATGGGCTAATTGTATGGGGACTGGTTCTTCTCTATATTCTAACCAGTTCTATCCTTGGTCTGTGCCAACACTATATGGTGTCTTCAGCAGTAGGGTCTTATAATTAAGCTCTTGTGGGGAATCAAGTGCTCTGATAAGTCTGTATTGTTTGTTTTGGAAGATCCAGTAGATCTCTCTGATGAACAGCTCATTGTGGATGTAGACCACATCTTGGAACAGGGAATTACAAACCATCACTGAAGGAAAAGGAAAAAAAAAACAGAGAAGAAAGAGAAATAGGAGAAATTTGAAGCTACGTTTTGTCTCACCCTCTCCAGGGCCCATTGATTCAGATGCTCCCCCTAAGTTCCTCTTCCAGGTTCCACCTTTTAGTCTGACTTCCAGGATATAGGATTCTATGGTACCAGTTCAATTTAGGTTCAGTTTTTTGCCCTCCCCCAACCCTTTCTCTTCCCCTAAGCCCTTCCCTCCCTACTGTCCAAACCTTGAGATGCTATTCAGTTATTTCAGCAACTTGTGATGATCCAGGTTAGGAACTGAAGATGAATGAGATCATGTGACAATTATCTTTCTGTGATTGTGTGAGTTCACTTAAAATGATCTTTTCCAGTAGGAGAAGTGTTTCATGCCTTATATTGAGGTTTTTAATCAATTTGGACTTGATTCTTGTGTATGGAGAGATGAAAGGGTCGAATTAACTTTTTTCTACATATGGTCATCCAATTAGTCCAACACAATTTGTTGAAGATGCTGTCTTTTCTGCAGTTTACATTATTGGCACCTTTGTCAAAGATCAACTATCCATAGTTACTTGACCTAAGGAAGGCCTGGGTCTTCAATTAGGTTCCAATAGTCTATGTTTCTGTTTTAATGCCAGAATCATGCTGTTTTTTGTTTGTTTGTTTGTTTTTGTTTTTGTTTGTTTTGTTTGTTTTTCAAGGTAGGGTCTCATTCTAGCCCAGACTTACCTGGAAATCACTATGGAGTCTCAGGGTGGCCTCAAACTCATGACAATCCTCCTACCTCTGCCTCCCGAGTGTAGGGATTAAAGGCGTGCGCCACCACTCCCAGCTTAAATCATGCTGTTTTTGTTATTATGGTTTTGCAGCTTTGTAATATAGATTTAGATCAGGTATGGTGATGTCTCCCAATTTTTTTTTTTTAAGCTGAGGATATGTTTGGATATCTGAGGCCTACTGTTATTCCATATGAATTTTGAGAACATTTTTTTCAATCTCTGTGAAGAATGATGCTGGTATTTTTATTGGAATTGCATTAAGTTTGTATATTGTTTTTTGTAGAATTGTCATTTTCACATTATTAGTTCTACCTGTCCAGGAGCATTGGAGGTCTTTCTACCTTGTCAAGTCCCCCTCGATTTCTTTCTTGAGTTTGTTTATGTTTTCATTATATAGGTATTTCACATACTTGGTTAGTATTATTCATATGCATACATACATATATATATACAAACATACACACACACACACACATCTATATATATATATTGTGCTATTGAAAACGAGGCAGCCTTGCTGATTTCCTTCTCTGTATATATATCCTTGGCATATACAATGGCCACTGATTTTCATGCACTGATTTTGCATCCTGCCACTTTACTGAAGGAATTAATCACCTTTAGAAATTTTGAGATGGAGACTTTCAGGTCTCTTATGTACAGGATCACATCATCTGCAAATAAGGCTAATTTGAACTTAACTTCGTCCTTTCCAACTTGAATCCCTTTTATTTCTTTCTCCTGTCTGATTTATTTATTTATTTATTTATTTATTATTATTATTATTATTATTGGTTTTTCAAGGTAGGATCTCACTCTAGCTCAGACTGGCCTGTAATTCACTATGTAGTCTTAGGGTGGCCTTGAACTCAAGTGATCCTCCTACCTCTGCCTCCCAATGGCTGGGATTAAAGGCATGTACTACTATGTCCAGATTCTTTTTCCTGTCTTATTGGTTGGGCTAGAACTTCTACTACTATGTTGAAAAGCACAGGTGAGGGCTGGAGAGATGGCTTAGTGGTTAAGCGCTTGCCTGTGAAGCCCAAGGACCCCAGTTTGAGGTTCAATTCCCCAGGACCCACGTTAACCAGATGCACAAGGAGACACATGCATCTGGAGTTTCTTTGCAGTTGATGGAGGCTGTGCCATGCCCATTCTCTCTCTCTCCCTCCATCTGCCTCTTTCTCTCTCTGTCTGTCACTTTGAAATAAATAAATAAATATAAACAAAATTACAAAAAAAAAAAAAAAACAACTTAAAGGAAAAGAAAAGCACTGGTTAGAGTGACCACCCCTATCTTGTTCCTTATCTCAATGGTGACTCCTTGAGTCTTTGCCTATTAAGTATTATTTGGGCTTTAGGAGTTTTATATATAGCCCTTATTGTGTTGAGATATATAACACTCTATACCTATTCTTCCAGCTTTTTTATCATAATGCAGTGTTGTATCTTGTAAAATTCCTTCTCTGTATCAATTGAGGTGATCATGTAGTTCTTATGGTTAAGTTTATTTTTATAGTGTGTTATGTTGATCAAATTGTCCAGGGGTTTATCAATCTTATTAATTTTTTTTTTTAAAGAACCATGTCTCCATTCCATCAATTAAAAAAAAAAATCTTAGATTTGAGTTCATTAATTTCTGCTCTGATCTTGATTATTGCTTTCTGCCTGGAGCTCTTTGGGTTAGATTCTTGTTTTTCCTGTGAGTTTAGGATGACTGTTAGGTTATTAATTTGGCAGATAGAGGGAGAGAGAGAGAATGGGCGTGCCAGGGCTTCCAGCCTCTGCAAACGAACTCCAGACGCGTGTGCCCCCTTGTGCATCTGGCTAACGTGGGACCTGGGGAACCGAGCCTCGAACCGGGATCCTTAGGCTTCACAGGCAAGCACTTAACCGCTATGCCATCTCTCCAGCCCTCTCTCATTGTTTTAATTGTTACAAATTTTAACAATGATACGCCTTGGAGAATTATTTCTTTGGTCCTATCTGTTTGGTGTTATGTGGGCTTCTTGTATCTGAATGGGCCTCTTTTTTGAGATTCAGATAATTTTTACCAGTAATATTTTGCATATGGTCTCTATACCTCTGACCCAGATTTCTTCTCCTTCTGGTGTACCCATGATCTAGATATTTGGTCATTTTAAGGTCCCTCATAGTTCCCTTGTATTCTGTTTACTTGATATTTTGAACTTAGTGAAGTTTTCTGCCTCTTCCATTTCTTTTGTCTTGTCATCCATTTCAGATGTTCTGTCTTCCACATGAGTAACTCTGTTGATGAGGGATTCTAGAAAGGTTTTTTTTTTTAATTTATTTATTTGAGAGCGACAGACATAGAGAGAAAGACAGATAGAGGGAGAGAGAGAGAATGGGCGCGCCGGGGTTTCCAGCCACTGCAAACAAACTCCAGAAGCGTGTGCCCCCTTGTGCATCTGGTTAACATGGGGCCTGGGGAACCGAGCCTCGAACCGGGGTCCTTAGGCTTTACAGGCAAGCGCTTAACCGCTAAGCCATCTCTCCAGCCCTAGAGAGGTTTTTATAAGCTCTGTTTGTTTTTGGTTTTCTGTTGTGTTATTTTGCATCATATCCATCTATATTTTGAGGTATGATTTCAGATTTTCTTGATTCTTCCTGGAGTTTATTCTTACATTTGATCAAGTCTTCATTAAACTTAATCAATCAGTTGTTGAAATCTTCCATTTCCTGACTTACCTTTAATTCATTCATATCCCTTTTGAGGCTTCTAACATTTTCTTCAATCATGTTAAAGCTACTGTTAAAAGCTGCATGCAAAGATGGTGGCGTAGGTACCACGCCAAAGCAGCCTAGGAGGGAAAAAGACCAAAAAAACTCAGCAAACTACACACTTTTACTAAAAAGTGAGGTGTATAGGAAATTAAAGCGGCAGCGGAGAAGTAGAAGAGTTATAGAGCATCCAGAGCCTGCACAGGCGGGAATAGGGGCTCCGGCAGCTCGGCCAACCGCCGCGGCCGCGGAGTAGCAGAAAACCGCCAGACTCGGCTCGAGCCGCAGGAAAAGCCAGGTGCGGGATTTCCCCCTCACACCGCACTCTCCGCAACTCGGGAAACGTGAGGGGAGAGCGGCAGCGAGCAGCGTAGGAGCAGACCGCAAGGTAGAAGAACACGTGGAACAGCGAGACAACCAGAGCAGCCGTGGCTCCTCCCCTCCCTCACCGCCTGAACCCAGCTCCAGCGAACAGAGCAGTGGCCTGGGACCCGGCCACGCCAACGTGGGCTGACAGCGGGACCCAAGCAGGAGCAGAGTTCGGGAGCAACATCAGCGGCTCCAGCACCGGTACCAGCGGCCCCAGCAGCAGCAGACCCAGGAGCGGCAGCAGCGGCAGATCCCGCAGCAGCAGCTTCAGGGGGAGCAGTGGCAATGGACATAGCAGCAGCAGCTTCAGCAGCAGTGGTAGCTCCAGCAGTGGCAGCTACAGCAGCAGCAGAGGCAGCAGCAGCGGCTCAGTTTGCCCCGTAGGAAAAGCAAGTGCCCAGCTCCAGAAATCAGAACAGCAGCCCGACGACCCAGGCAGCAACTTGACTGAGACCAAAATCACCCAAGGTAACTGGGATTGCACCAGGGAAGGGTCTCACTTGGTCACAAGCTGACTTGGATCCCTCAACAGACCAGAAATCTAAACCTCTTTGTTGATAGAGGATCTGGTCATTATAATAACTACTCTTGCATACATACTCGGGGCTGTTTTTGATTGAATGTGTACAGTGTTTAGTTAAATTTTAGAATCTACCTGTATGTTATTCCACTCAGCCTGCTTGAATACTCCTATAGCAGGGAAACTCAACCCCTAAGAACATCTTTGTAGATACTCTGAGAGTCTTAAGAGCCACACCTAATACCTTAAGGTCCTACTCTGAAAATATATTACATCAAATAAATTGATACAGCTAAGAATACACAGCTAGCTAGAAAATCCAAGCATTAACTTAATCCAAGATGCAAAAATATATACATTATAACACAAGAAACACTAAAAAGCAAGACGATATAAATCCACCTAAAGGTATTAATGCATCAGAAATGTCCTCCAGTGAGAAAGAGTTAGAGGAAATGCCTGAGAAAGAGTTCAAAAGAATAATTATAAATATGTTCAAAGAGGTCAAAAAACACATGAAAACAATCAAAGAAGAAATCAAAGAGGAAATCAAAGGAATCAAAGAAGAGGCAGGACACCAATTTAATGAAATAAAGAAGGCAATACAAGACATAAATAGGGAAATAGAAATAATAAAGAAAAACCAGTCAGAATTACTAGCAATGAAGAACACAGTTAATGAAATAAAAAACTCTGTAGAAAATCTCACCAGTAGGATGGATGAGGGAGAGGACAGAATATCTAAGCTAGAAGACCAGGTGGCAGACCTAATGCAGTCCAACAAAGAGAAAGACAAACTTATAGAAAAGTATGAGTGGGAATTTCAAGATATTCGGGACACTATGAAAAGATCCAATATAAGAATTCAGGGCATAGTAGAAGGAGAAGAACTCCACTCCAGAGGCATAGCAGGCATCTTCAACAAAATCATAGAGGAAAATTTCCCCCAAATTGGGAAAGAGGTGCCAATACAGATACAGGAAGCCTTTAGAACCCCAGCCAGACAAAACCCAGAAAGAAACTCTTCTCGCCATATTATAATCAAACTTCCAAACACACACACCAAAGAAAAAATATTGAAAGCAGTTAGAGAGAAAAATCAAGTTACCTACAAAAGCAAGCCCATCAGGATTACAGCAGATTATTCAACACAAACTTTTAAAGCCAGAAGGGCTTGGAGTGATATATTCCAAGTTCTGAAAGATAACAACTGTCAACCAAGGTTACTTTATCCTGCAAAGTTATCCATTCAAATAGATGGGGAAATAAAGACATTCCATGACAAAAGCAGGTTAAAGGAGTATTTGAAGACAAAACCAGCTCTACAGAAAATACTTGATAGAATCCTCCATGCTGAAGAAAAGGAAAAGCACACATATAAGGAACCTAGAAAAAACAAGCTATACTCAAATACCAGTTAACAGAAGACAGCACAGGTAGAACCAGAAACACACACACACACAAAAAATGGCAAACATAAATACACACCTTTCAATAATATCTCTTAATATCAACGGTCTCAATGCCCCAACGAAAAGACATAGATTTGCAGACTGGGTTAAAAAGCAGGATCCTACAATTTGTTGTCTCCAAGAAACTCACCTTTCTACAAAGGATAGACATTATCTTAGGGTGAAAGGTTGGAAGACGGTGTTTCAAGCAAATGGGCCTAGAAAACAAGCAGGGGTTGCTATCCTAATATCAGACAGGGTAGACTTTAGTCCGACGTTAGTCAAGAAAGATAAGGAAGGTCACTTTATATTGATTAAGGGCACACTCCAACAGGAGGACATTACAATCCTAAACATATATGCACCTAACATGGGGGCTCCCAAATTCATCAAACAAACACTATTAGAACTAAGGTCACAGATAACACCAAACACAGTGGTGGTGGGTGACTTTAACACCCCACTCTCATCAATTGACAGGTCATCCAGGGAAAGAATAAACAGAGAGGCATCTGGACTAAATGAGGTCATAGAAGGAATGGACCTAACGGATATATACAGGACATTTAATCCAAAGGCTGCAGAATAAACATTCTTTTCAGCAGCACATGGAACATTCTCTAAAATAGACCATATATTAGGACACAAAGCAAATCTTAACAAATTCAGGAAAATTGAAATAATTCCTTGCATTCTATCTGACCACAATGGAATTAAACTACAAATCAGTAGCAAGAAAGGCTATAGAGCATACACAAAATCATGGAAACTAAACAATACACTACTAAATGATGAGTGGGTCAATGAAGAAATCAAAAAGGAAATCAAAAAATTTATAGAGTCAAATGATAATGAGAACACAACATACCAAAATCTCTGGGACACAATGAAGGCAGTTCTAAGAGGTAAATTTATAGCCTTAAGTGCCTATATTAAGAAATTAGAAAGGTCGCAAGTAAACGACCTAATGCTTCGCCTTAAAGCCTTGGAGAAAGAAGAACAAGGCAAACCAAAAATCAGTAGACGGGAAGAAATAATAAAGATTAGGGCAGAAATTAATGAAATAGAAACAAAAAGAACAATACAAAGAATTAATGAAACAAAGAGTTGGTTCTTTGAAAGGATAAGCAAGATTGATAAACCCTTAGCAAATCTGACCAAAAGAAAGAGAGAAGAGACACAAATTAATAAAATCAGAGATGAACAAGGTAACATCACAACAGATTCCAGAGAAATTCAAAAAATCATAGGGACATACTATAAAAGCATATACTCCACAAAGTATGAAAATCTGAAAGAAATGGATGATTTCCTTGATCTATATGACCTCCCTAAATTAAATCAAAATGAGATTAATCACTTAAATAGACCTATAACAAGCATGGAGATCCGAACAGTTATCAATAATCTCCCAACTAAAAAAAGCCCAGGCCCGGATGGATTCACTGCTGAATTTTACCAGACTTTTAAGGAAGAACTAACACCATTGCTTCTTAAGCTTTTCCAGGAAATAGAAAAGGAAGGAATTCTACCAAACTCCTTCTATGAGGCCAGCATCACCCTGATACCAAAACCAGGCAAAGATAGAACAAAAAAAGAAAATTACAGACCAATCTCCCTCATGAACATAGATGCAAAAATTCTCAACAAAATATTGGCAAACAGAATACAAGAGTATATCAAAAAGATCATTCACCCTGACCAAGTAGGCTTTATCCCAGAGATGCAGGGATGGTTCAACATACGCAAATCTATAAATGTAATACATTACATAAATGGGTTGAAGGACAAAAATCACATGATCATCTCATTAGATGCAGAGAAAGCATTTGACAAAATCCAACATCCCTTCATGATAAAAGTCCTACAGAGACTGGGAATAGAAGGAACATATCTCAATATAATAAAGGCTATTTATAACAAGCCTACAGCCAACATATTACTAAATGGGGAAAAACTGGAAGCTTTTCCACTAAAATCAGGAACAAGACAAGGGTGTCCACTGTCCCCACTTCTATTTAATATAGTTTTGGAAGTCTTTGCCATAGCAATAAGGCAAGAGACACACATAAAAGGGATACAAATTGGAAAGGAAGAAATCAAGTTATCATTATTTGCAGATGACATGATTCTATACATAAAGGACCCTAAAGACCCTACTAGCAAGCTGTTAGAGCTGATCAAAACCTACAGCAATGTAGCAGGATACAAAATAAATACACAGAAATCAGTAGCCTTCATATATGCTAACAACAAACACACAGAGGATGAAATCAGAGAATCACTCCCATTCACAATTGCATCAAAAAAAATAAAATACCTTGGAATAAACCTAACTAAGGAAGTAAACAATCTATACAATGAGAACTTTAAAACACTCAAGCGAGAAATTCCAGAAGACACTAGAATGTGGAGAAACATCCCTTGTTCCTGGATTGGAAGAATCAATATCATGAAAATGGCAATCTTACCTAAAGCAATCTTCACATTTAATGCAATCCCTATCAAAATTCCAAAGGCTTTCTTCATGGAAATAGAAAAAACAATCCAAAAATTCATTTGGAATCACAAAAAACCTCGAATATCTAAAATAATACTGAGCAACAAAAAAGAGGCTGGTGGTATCACCATACCTGATTTTAACCTATACTACAGAGCCATAGTAACAAAAACAGCATGGTACTGGCACAAAAACAGACATGTAGATCAGTGGAACAGAATAGAGGACCCAGATGTAAGCCCAAGTAGCTATAGCCACCTGATATGCGATAAAAATGCCAAAAATACTCATTGGAGAAGAGACAGCCTCTTCAGCAAATGGTGTTTTGAAAACTGGATAAATATCTGCAGAAGGACGAAAATAGATTCTTCTCTCTCGCCATGCACAAGAATTAAGTCCAAATGGATTAAAGACCTTAACATCAGACCTGAAACTCTGAAACTGCTAGAGGAAAAAGTAGGGGAAACCCTTCAACATATTGGTCTTGGCAAGGACTTTCTGAATACAACCTCAATTGCTCAGGCAATAAAACCACAGATTAACCACTGGGACCTAGTGAAATTACAAAGATTTTGCACCGCAAAGGACAGTGAAAAAAGCAAAGAGGCAACCTACAGAATGGGAAACAATCTTCGCCAGCTATATATCTGATAGAGGATTAATATCTAGGATATACAAAGAACTCAAAAAGTTAAATAATAAGGAATCAAACAAGCCAATCAGAAAATGGGCTATGGAGCTAAATAGAGAGTTCTCAAAGGAAGAAATACGAATGGCATATAAGCATCTAAAAAAATGTTCTACGTCACTAGTCATCAGGGAAATACAGATTAAAACTACATTGAGATTCCATCTCACTCCTGTCAGATTGGCCACCATCATGAAAACAACTGATCGTAAATGTTGGCGGGGATGTGGAAAAAAAGGAACCCTTCTACACTGCTGGTGGGAATGCAATCTGGTCCAGCCATTGTGGAAAACAGTGTGTAGGTTCCTAAAACAGCTAGAGATTGATGTACCATATGACCCAGCTATAGCACTCCTAGGCATATATCCAAAGACTCATCTCATTTCCTTAGAAGTACGTGCTCAACCATGTTTATTGCTGCTCAATTTATAATAGCTGGGAAATGGAACCAGCCTAGATGTCCCTCAACAGATGAGTGGATAATAAAGATGTGGCACATTTATACAATGGAGTTCTACTCAGCGGTAAAGAAAAATGAAGTTATGAAATTTGCAGAAAAATGGATGGACCTGGGAAGTATTATACTAAGTGAGGTAACCCAGGCTCAGAAAGCCAAGCACCACATGTTCTCTCTCATATGTGGATCCTAGCTACAGATGATTGAGCTTCTGTGTGAGAATGAAAATACTTAGTAGCAGAGGCCAGTAAGTTAAAAAGGAGACATAAAGGGTAGAGAAAGGAAGGGAGGAAGATACTTAATAGGTTGATATTGTACATATGTAATTACAATGAATGTAATGGGGAGGTAATATGATGGAGAATGGAATTTCAAATGGGAAAGTGTGGGGATGGGGAGGGAGGGAATTACCATGGGATATATTTTATAATCATGGAAAATGTTAATAAAAATTAAAAAAAAATAATAATTGCCACAGCATCCCATGTAAAGGAAAAAAAATATTTTTTAAAAGAGAAAAAAAAAGCTGCATACTGTAAGAGAAATTTATGTTCAATTTCATTGATATGATTGTTGGTTTTTTGATGTTTTGCTTCTAAGTCAGCAATTCTTTTTATGAAGGTTTCATTGGTTGTTGTGTTTGAAATTTGGGATTGAATTTCTGTAGATTTCTCTATGATATCATGGGAGGCTTCCATTGTAGGACTGGGTTTCCTTGGGGGAGATGTCTCAGCTTTCTGACTTTGATTGGATTTTTTTTGCATTGTGGTCTACCCATCTTGAGAGACACATTATTCTGTTGAGGAGGAAGCAAGTTTTGTCCTTGTAAAATCTTCAGAGAATGCTCTGTTGCAATTGTGTATCAGATTGTTGTACTTTTGTACAATGGGGTTATAACCATAGGTGCACAGATTGTGGAGATTGCAAGTACATCAAAAGTACCTGTTGAACTGGGAGCTCTGCCCTACTCACTCCACTTGCATGTACTCTTCAGAAAACAGGGATCATCAGCTGGGGGAAAAGGCACCAGAATGTTGTATACCTAGAAGCAGGAGGCCAGCTCCTACAGTGGCCCATGCACTGACTCAGGTGGATAGGGATACTGTTACTCAGTGGCCAGCCAGGATACCAGAGCAAAAGGCCTGTTTGTACAGCCCCCACACAGGGACCAGACCTCTCCAATCCAGGCATAGTGGTACCTACTGGGACCAAGAAACTGGGAGGAGATTAAGAACAAGGATCTAACCTACCACTCTATAGTGTGTCCCCCCCACCCCACACACACGCTCTAGCACAAGGTAACTGGGAGGTGCTAGGGAACAAGAATTTGATCTATTCACTCTGTGACATGCATGCCTAGTCTTTCATCTTACCAGGAACTTGCTGGTGGTATGGTTCCCAATCCAGGGTAGAGGCAATGGGATACAGTGGCAAGTTAAGCTACCCTTGTACCAAATATAAAAAGACTCATCAAATAAGTACAACTTGGGTGCCATTTGATTTTTCTCCATTGTTGATGTCTGTAGGACCCAGCAAGGAGCTGAGATTCTGCCATCACTTGGCATCAATGAAAATGAGTAGTGAGAGGATACGCAGTTACTTTTTACTCTATTTCCATGCTGTCCATAAACTTGGGTAGTGAATAAGTTTCTGATGTCATTCTGTAGTGACGGAAACTTTTAAAAAATAGTATTTCTTTTATAAAAATTTGGAAATAGGTACATCCTTTCTAAGAGGAAAAACATCAAAAATACAGATCTAAATGAATAATAAATAACTTATTGTGTTTGTAATGTGGTGGTTTGATTCAGGTGTTCCCCATAAACTTAGGTGTTCTGAATGCTAGGTCTCTAACTTATGGCAATTTGTGAATTAAAGCCTCCTGGAAGTAGTGTATTTTTGTTGTTGGTGGTGGTGTTTTGGTTTTCTCAAGGTAGGCTCTCACCTGGAATTCACTCTGTATTTTCAGGGTGGCCTTGAACTCATGGCGATCCTCCTACCTCTGCCTCCCGAGTGCTGGGATTAAAGGCATGCGCCACCATGCCTGGCAACAGCAGTGTATTATTGGAGCCACCATCCCTTTACCAGTCTTTGTCACACTCTCCTGTTGCTGTTGTTCATCTGATGTTGGCCAGGAGGTGATGTCCACCCAGTGCTCATGCCACAGTTTTTCCTTGCCAGCATGAGCTTCACCTTGAGCCTGTAAGTCAAAATTAACCCTTTAATCCCAACAAACTGTTCTTGGTCATGTGTTTCTGACAGTTATGTGAACCTGACTGCAACAATAAAATTGGTACTGAGAGGGGTGTCATTGCTGTTAGACACCTGTGTGACTTTTAGCCTTTTGGATCTGATTTTCAAGAGGAATGTGGAAGGATTTCGAATCTCAGCCTAAGAGATAGCTTGCAGTGCTGAAAGTACAGCTTGATGGACTATTCTGGTCAGAGTTGAAAGACATCAATGCAGTATGGGCTGAGAAGTTTGGCTTATGAGGGTGAGAAAGGGCTTTGATAGGACTAGGCTTGATGCAGTTTGTGAAAGGCTTGCTATAATCCCCATGTCCTGAGAACTTGTGCAGAACTGCATTGCATAGAACAAGACTGATGAGGGATATGGCACAGAAATGAAACCTTTTGGCCAAAACTTCTGCCCATTCAACTTCAATTGATTGAGTGATTACAACCATTGGGATTGGGCCAGCAGACCTGCATTGGGACAACAGGAAAAATGCAGATTCTTTTGAAGGGGCATGAATGTTTAAGGAATTTTGTGTTCTTCAAAGTCTGCTTTATTTTCCCCCACACACTGGATTAACAAATTAGCAGCCCACCTGGTAATATGTAGTATAACAAATGTAGGAAAGAGAGCGTCATTGAACTTGCACCATGGTTTTGTATTTTGTAAATGGGCAACAGGCAGTGTTGGATTACCTGTATGGAGACCCGATGGAGCTATGAGGATGAACTGTTGCTTACAGTGGAGACCCCATGGAGGTGCCAGGACTATGGGATGGCTGTCAAAGAGAGCTGCCAACAGCAGATGAAGTTTTCCTGAACTGTAAGTAGCCTAGATAAAGGGATGGAATTCGAACTCCAGAGAATTTTCACTGGTTTTAATTGACTTAGAGACTTGTTAGAGTTGTTGGACTTGGAGCTACAGAGTTTAATGTTTTTCCTATTTAAATTTTGTATTGGGTGAATTTTTTTTTTGTTGCTATGCCCAAAGCCATTTTAAGCCATATTTTGCAGTCTGGGTGTTTGTTCTGTGTCTTTTTTTTTTTTTTTTTGGTATTATGAACTTGGACTATGGGGATGTTTGAACATCATCGAGATTGATAAAATCTATGGGAACTTTTAAAGTTGGACTGAATGAATTGCATTTTACATCAAGGATGGTTATCAGTTTATGGGGCCCAGGGACTGAATGTTATGGTTTGATTCAGGTGTCTCCCATAAACATATGTTCTGATTCCTAGGTCCCCATCTTGTGGCAATTTGGGAGTTAAAGCCTCCTGGTGGTACTATACTATTGGTGGAAGGCTTTTGGGTGTTATAGCCTGCTTCCACTTGTCTGTATCTTGCTGTTTTCCATCTGTTGTTGGCCAGGAGGTGATGTCTACACTCTGCTCATGCCACCATTTTTCCCTGCTGTCATGGAGCTTCCCCTCAAGTCTGTAAGCCAAAATAAACCTTTTTCCTCACCATAAACTGCTCTTGTTCAGGTGTTTTCTGACAGCAATGTGAACTTGACTGTAGCATACTTGCAACAAAATATGCTTTAGTTTTGACAGTGGATTATCACATATGGTACTTAAGCCATGAGTAACACAAAATATTCAAAAGGATTTTGTGGTAGCCAATTCATTAAGCTATCAGTACCATTAGTCATTACAAAATGAAACCAATAATGTGATATATTTTCACATTAATTTAGGATGACCAGACACAGTTTATGGGAGGAAGGGATTTATTTGAAACTTACAGATCTATGGGAAGTTCTACTGATGGGAGAAGAAGCTGGAACACAATGATAAGTCCAAGCAGAGAGAAAAAACTACCATCAGCCAGCACCACAAACAATCACAAAACCAAGAGCAAAAAAAGGTCAGGGAACCAGGCAGAACTATTTTACATGCCTGAGGCTGGAATTCAAATCCACCCTCAGTAACACATTAGGGGAACCCAGGATTCCAAATCTGCCCCCACTGACACCTCCTCCAACCAGGTAACAAAACAAACACCTGAGTCTATCAGGGGAAATTCAAACTACCACACATGATTACTAGTGTGGGAAAATTTGAGATACTCTTGCATTGTTGGTGGGATTGTCAAATCATGTAACTAGTGAAACAGTCTATCACTTAGTCTATATTTGAACATGGGTTTACCATATGGCCTAGGGATCCCACTCCTCAGAACATGCTCAAGAGAAGTGCTAACTTATGTTCCATAATTACTCATTAATAAATTTTATACCAGCATTTCTCACATTGGCCAAGAAGTAGAAATAATATAAATATCTACCAGCAGAGGAATGAAGATTATTCCAACAAAGTAATATTGTATAGTCATAAATATTGAGTACTGGTACATGCTAAAATATGAACCTCAATTTTATTTTATTTTAAATTAAAGTACCAAATACCCATATATTATTTACATATATATTGGTTCAGAAAAGGCACATCCATAAAAACAAAATGTATTAGCATGGCAGTCAGCTTGAACCTCCAGACTATGCACAGTTATGGAAGAAGGGGATATATAGAAGCTTACAGATCCAGGGAAAGTTCTATAATGGTGAAAAATTGGGCCTCCTTTCATAGGTGCAGGTAGAGAGAAAAAATAAAACACCATAAATAAGCAAGCAGACACCAGGAACCCCAGGTTCAAGCACTCAAGCACTCTACATATCTTTAGCTGGAATTCATACCTGACCCCACAAATGCCTTAAGCCTGGACCCTAGGATCTACCCCCAATGGCATCAAGTTGTAAGCCTGAATGAAACCCCTTAATCTATTGGGGGGACATCCATTCAAAATACCACATTATTCTCCTCACCCCCACTAAATTCATAATCATCTCACACTGTAAATTGTGCTTAGTCCAACTTCACCAATTGAAGAAAGTTTGAAAGTCCCAAGGCTCATATGAGATTTAAGATCACCTCTTGGCTGTGAGTCCTGCAAAATCAAAACAAGTTAAATATTTTCAACATATAAAGGCACAGAATAAATATTTCTAACTTCTATAAGGCACAATAAGGAAATACTGTAAACCCAATAACCATTAAACAAACATCAAACATCTACAGTTCAAGTCTGTTATCATAACCAGTGACAGTCAGTCTCTCCATTTTCCAATTCTGCCCTTCCAGCTGAGCTGAGTAGCCAGGAAAACATCCATCCCAAGCCAATGGCATTCCAGTACTTAAAGACCTTCCCTTTGGCAATTTTAAAGTCAACCGCTTAGCTTATATATTAACTTGGAATGATCATTATTTCTAGCTATCATTCTTGACTTAGCTAATAATGTTCTAAATTAATTGACTAGGTTACAAATGTAGAAGGATCTACTTGAAGAGTTTGACTGGGCAATTTTCTGAGTTGTGTTGGCTCATTTAAATTTCTGTGAAGAATATAATGATTGACAGAAAATTTTCTGTAAATCAACATTTAGTTTGGAGATACATTACATTTTACTAGTGAATTTGGCAGCTAAACCTAATGTAAATTGATTGAAATTAACAACTCCACAGCAAGCCACTAATGTCCCTGCTGAGAGGTATTTGTGTAAATATAGTTAATAATTTCTTGATAAATCACAAAATTGGGATTAAACTTTATCTGTTCTAAGGTTGAAGAAAAGGCAATACTGGTTCTTCATACTTTTTATGTGCTTCTCCATCAAAATTATAGTGGTTATATTAATTTCATTTATGATACACAACAAGACTAGTGAATGAAGAGAAGCTATCTGAAGACACTTGGTAGCATAATGTGCTGTCTGCTCTAGAATCTGTCTGTGCAGGTTTAAATCATTCTTTGACCACTTAGTAGGACCTCGGTTTGAGGCTCGATTCCCCAGGACCCATGTTAGCCAGATGCACAAGGGGGCACATGTGTCTGGAGTTTGTTTGCAGTGGCTGGAGGCCCTGGTGTACCCATATTCTCTCTCTCTCTCTCTCTCTCTCTCTCTCTCTCTCTCTCTCTCTCTCTCTCTCTCTGCCTCTTTCTCTGTCTGTCATTTTCAAATAAATAAATAAACATAAAACCAAAAAAATACCTTGTATTATGGGGATTTTCGAACATCACTGTGATTCACAAAAATTATGGGGACTTATAGAGGTGGATAAATGCATTGCATTTTATATCATGTATGGTTTGCAGTATATGAAGGGGAAGAATGTGGTGGTTTGAGTCAGGTGTCCCCCATAAACTTGAGTATTCTAAATGTTAGTCTCCCCAGCTGATGGCAATTGAAAATTAAGACCTGGAGGCACTGTACTGTTCGGGCAGGCTTATGGGTGTTATAGCCAGTTTCTCCATGCCAGTGTTTGTCACACTCTCCTATTGCTGTTGTCCACCTGATGTTGGCAAAGGGGTGATGTCCACGCTCTGCTCATGTCATTTTCCATGCCTTCATGGAGCTGCCCTTGAGTCTATAAGCCAACATAAACCTTTTGTTCCCATAATCTGCTGTTTGTTGAGTGATCTGTGCCAGCAAAGTGAACCTGACTGCAACAGCAGGCAAGCACCTTAACCACCTCTCCAGCTCCAGTAATATTATATTGCATGCCTAATGTAACTTATTTATGTGGCTAATGAAAAGCCTCACAATATATGAATGCCCAGCATGGAGGATGGCAAAGCTGCATTGTTTCTCCCTTGTACTAATGAAAATTAACATAGGTAGCTTCAGACATAACCATTTCATAACTTTACTTATGTCCTTCTGTAGGCAGAATCTGATGATCAGGGTTGCATAATTAGGTTTCAACTTTGTATGGGCAAGTCTAGTAACAAGAGAAGGAAAACTTAATGGCCTGCCTTATTTTGCCTTAAAGAGCAGAAAAGCTTTCCTGATATGGAATGGACAGAATCAAGAAAGGAAATGTACTGCTGAAAATATAGGCACTAATTTATGAAATAAAATTGAATTTAATAGAACTAACTCTTCTTTGAAGAATTGTTACTACTAATTTCAGTTACTTGTGGCAATGTCATTGTTGAAAAATAGATATGAGTTGTTTTACTCTAATATTACCTCCTAAATGCTGGATATTAGAGCAAACATCAAGAGGCATGCAGACATCACCACACTATTCTTTTTAAGGCCAGGCTGGAAATAACAGTGTGAAATCAAAGAAAGTCATCATCCTAGAGAGCAGCCAGCCCCAAGGCTGCTATGGTAGGTAGAATAATTGCCTCTCAAAGATGTCATGTCTTTGATTCCTCACTTGTGAATATGTTAGGGTACTCAGACAGAGAAAGAGGCTTGGCAGACATGACAAAGATGAGCATCCTAGAATGGAAAGACATTACCCAGGATTGTCTGGGCAGCCCAAAATGTGTTCAAATGAGTCATTCCTAGAGGGAGTGAACACCAGAAAAAGGCTGAAAGATGTTATATTTCCATTTTCAAAGGTGGAGGAAGGGGACTTGAGCAATGAATGCAGATGACTTCTAGAAGCTGGGAAAGATGAGGGTGTCCACTACTTTCTAGAATTTCCAGAAGGAACATGGCAGTCCTGCTGACACCTACATGTTAAAGCTTCATTAAACTCATTTTGAATATCTGTACTTCAAGTCTTTAATAGGTGTCCTTTGTTTCAAGGTAATAAGCGTGTGTTAGGTTGTTATGGCTGCAGTAAGAAAAAAGTAAAGCTGGCAATGTCAAAGACCATACATGTCTAAGAATAGATGTTAAATAAACAGGCATCAACAAGTCTACAGTTCCATAGGCATACTGTAAGAGGAAGTAGGTCCAAGCTGGAGATGCCAAACCATGGATATCCTAACTTATTATTGGAACCAAGAATTCAGGGGAAGGATCTAAAATCATATACCTCTTTCATGGATGACATTTTAAAAATGTTTTCCTGTAATGCTAATTTTTGTTATCTTCTATAAAGAACCAGGTGAATGTGAGATCACATCAGAAAGAATGTATATGACAAAAAAAAATTTAAAAAAACCCTGATTACCCACCAATAGGCAGTATGACTAAATAATGTTATAGATTATTGTGACTCACTTAAAAGAAAATGGATCCCATTGATCTGTTGTATGAAAATTTCTAAAATAGAGTTGTTCCTTAAAATACTTATTTGTGTTATTTATGGACATTATGGACAAACTTGGTACTATGTCCTACTATCAACATCACCAAGTATAGGTATAATCTTCAGGAAAATATAATATTGAATATTTTCTATAGACATGAAATGCCTAGCAAAAGCAATATTTCTTCTGCTAATAAAAATATGTCACATAACCCTATAAGAAATTTGATTTCTCTTACTGTGGCTGGAGTCATAGAAACTAAATCTACCTCACAATGTTCTCATTCATTCTTTCTAATTCCCCCTCTCTCTCTGTTTGCAAATAAACTAAAAATAAAACCTCCCCCCAAAATGAGAGTGTGATAGTATGAGAAGAAAGAGCAATGTATATAATGCTAAAATATTAGAATGGGAATAAATTTAGAGACCATGTAGGCTGTCCTCCATATTTCATTTTTATTATTTATTTATTTTCAAGGAGACAGAAAGAATAAGAGGGGGAAAAGTGTTCCACTCGGGCCTCTTGCCACTAAACAAACTCCAGATGCATTCACCACTTTGTGCATCTGGCTTTAAATGGGCTCTGGGAAATTCAACCCAGGCCTTTAACCACTGAGCAATATATCCAGCACAACTCCTTTTATTTGTTTTGTTTATTGTTTTTTCGAGGTAGGGTCTCACTCTAGCCCAGGCTTACCTAGAATTCACTATGTAGTCTCAGGATGGCCTAGAACCCAGAGCAATCCACCTATCTTTGCCTCCTGAGTGCTGGGATTAAAGGCATGTGCCATTGTGACTGGCTCACCCCTATCATTATTATTATTATTATTATTATTATTATTATTATTATTATTATTAAGGTGGGGTCTTTCTCTAGTCCAGGCTGATCTTGAATTCACTATGTAGTCTGAGGCTGGCTTCAAACTCATGGTTAGCCTCCTACCTCTGCTTCCCAAATGCTGGGATTAAAGGCATGTGCCACCACACCTGGATCCCCTTTTATTATAAAAATTAACAACTATTATATCGTAAACTGGATGAGGTGACACACCATTTATTTATTTTTGTGTTTTCATAAGGCAGGGGTCTCACTCTAGCCCATTCTGAACTGGTACTCCTACTTTTATTTATTTTAAAAATATTGTATTTGGATTTGCACTGCCAATCCTGAACCTGACTTACTTACATTCAATGAACATAAATTTTCTCTTTCCTTTTCTAAATGATTATGTTTCAGTTTCCTCCAGTGATATTGATTGTTAATATATACATGAAAAAATATCAAGTTCCAAACTAATAATAATAGTAATAATACTAATAATGATACAGTAGACAAATGGGATTTGAGCCCTTTTGCAATATTTGGGCTTTCATAACAGATTTTATTTAATTATAGTGACATTTTATAAATAACTAATAAACTTTTAAAAAATATTGTACTTACACTTTTAAAAATTGTATATGTTCAGCTGACTAATGGCATTGCTTTCCTCCCAAGGTAAAAAGTAGGAATAATGCTAATAGGATTTCCTCTGATATTTGAATTGTGAAAAAAGGCTGCTGGCAATGAGTCAGGGACCAGGGACACTAGCCACAGCCCCTAATTCACTATCCTCTTCTTGGTTTACATTTAATGAGATAAATGACCAGCTCCTCCAGCAAGGAATCAGGAAAATTCTCCATGATTCACAGTTGAATATTCAAATCCAGAGACACCTGTGAACTACTGCAGCATGCATATGTTACCCCAAATTCCCTTTGTATGACTTTTTCTTTTAAACTACTAAAGGCGAATTTAAAGGAAAAACAAATTTATTTCATAGGAATCCTGACTCCAACCACATGCTGCATATGGATTTGGTTGATACACCCTTAAAACCTACTTTATACAAAAGAAAGAGAAGAAAGTTAACTTGTGTCTAGAGGCATGAGTTAATGATTATGCTCTAACTCATTTAAACACCTCTACAAACAACCCCATTGGAGTTTTCAAACACAATGTCACCAGCATGGCTAGCCACGGTTTACTTTTACTTTCTAGCCTAAAAAATATGCTTGTGAGTCTGTTATGTCCATAAAATAAATGTCAAATAAATGATATTATCAATTATACCAACAACCTTGATTGAAAGTGGTCTGACCTTCCTAGAGGAGCTCTGCTTAAAGAGTTATCTCCTTCTTCATTTCCATCCATACAGGACTGGGATGTGGAGGAAAGACAAATAATTTCTTATGAGAGAAACTTGTAAAATTTTAGAATTTCAACTTCAAAAATTGATTCAAAATCAATTTCAGAAAATTGATCACATGAATCAAAAACCTTATTGTCCAAAATAGATGGAATCAAAATGAAGAGACCAGGCTGGAGAGACAGTTTAGCAGTTAAGGCACTTTCCTGCAAAGCAAAGGACCCTAATTTGATTCCCCAGAACCCACATAAGACAGTTGCACAAGGAGATACATATGTCTGGAGTTTGTTCGCAGTGGCTGGAGGCCCTGGTGTACCCATTCTCTCTCTCCCTCTCTTTCTCCCCCTCCCTCCTTTTTTCTCTCTCTTCTTCTCTCAAATAAACAAATAAATAAAGATTTAAAAATATGAAGAGACCTACTTGTGTACAAGCAAAAGTTCTTCCCAAAGCCGTTGTGTGATAAATACCAACTCTAGATTAGTCCACATACCCTATTAAGCAAAGTTATACTTTGAGTGCACCCCCTGAATCCTTCCATTGTACACACCATTGATATCTGAGTATTAAGAACAGTTTGGAGGTTTTCAGACCAAAGTGTTATTAAAGGTCAATAAACTCTATAGAGTATTTTCACTCTTGTAGACCTGGTGAAAAAAGATTGCAGCTTTATAATTTTCCAGTTATTTTTCTTTTAAAGAAACATCTTTAGAGGATCTCTGCCTCATAATCTATGTGTATATATTTTTGGTTTATTTAAAAATTTCAGGGAGGACAATTAAGTTCTGTGTCTTAAGTATGTACATGGTATCACTTACTAAGTCACTAGAAGTCTACTTTCTATCGTTTAATCAATTAAATGATAGAATAACCCACAATCTCATATTTTAAATGTGGACATTAATGTGTAGGCTGTTTCAACTGCATTTCTAAGGCCAAAGGAATAGTGGCAGAATCAGTACCCATGAACAATGATATTGCAATTATAAACCTATAGTTACCAAACATAGGAACACAAAATTTCTTTAAGCAAAATCTGTTAGACAGTAAAGCAGAAAGAACACCCAACACAATTTAATACTCAATGATCATTGTTAAATGGATCATCTAAACCAAAAATTAACCATGAAATAAAGGTTAAACAATACCATAGATCAATTGGACTTAACAGATTTCTGCAGATTATTCCACTAATTTTACAGAATAAACATTCTTCTCATGAGCTCATGGAACCTTCTCTAAAATAGAACATATATTGAGGCACAAAACATGTCTCAACAAATTCAGGAAAATCAACATAATTGAATGCATTATATCAAATGACAATGCAATAAAGGTAGAGACTAACCACAAGGGAGACAACAGAAAAGTAACCAACACATAGAGCCTGAAAAATGCACAGTTAAATAATGCAGGTATACTTGAAGAAATACAGAAAAAGTTCTGGAGCAGAACAGTAATGAAACCAAAACATACCAAAACTTATGGGATGCAATGAAGGCAGTCTTAACAGGGAATTTTATTGCACTAAATGTTTTATTGCAAAACCAGAGAGATTTCAAATCAATTAGTTATCCACTAAGCTGAAGTCTTGGAAAAACAAGAACAATCCAAAACCAATATACCATATGTACAGAAATAATCAAAGGCCAGGAATGGTGGTGCATGCCTTTAATCTCAGCACTCAGGAGGCAGAGATAGGAAGATCATAGTCAGTTCAAGGCCACCCTGAGACTACATACTGAAATCCAAATCAGCTTGGTCTACAGTAAGGCCCTACCTCAAAAAACAGAAAATAATTAAAAAAGAAAGAATCAATATCAGAGCAGAAATTAATGAATTGGATATAAAACATTTTAAAATTGATTAATCAAAGAGCTGATTCGTAGAAAAATTAAACAAGAGTGATAAATACCTAGCCAATTTGAAAAAAAAGGGGGGGAAATAGAAGGTTCAAATCAACAAGATCAGAAATAAAAGAGAAATGTGGCAACAGATCTTAATGAAATTCAGAGAATCATCAGGATAGTTCAAAGATCTATATACTCCACAAAATTGAAAAAAAAATGAAAGAAATGTATGAATTTCTTAACTCATTCTACCTACCAAAATGAAACCCAGATGAAATAAGCTACCTGAATAGATACATAACATCAAATGAGATTGGAGGTTTAATTAAAAGCCTCTGGCCAAAATAAATAAATAAATAGAAAGAAAGAAGTTAGAAGTCAGTCAGTCCAGGCCCAGATGGTTTCACTACTAACTACAAACTAAAGCCATTGTTTCTTAAGTTATTCCAGAAAGTTGAAGAGAAGAGAACACTCCCTTAGTCTTTCTATGAAGCCAGAATTACATTAATAGCAAAACCAAACAGAGAGAACGGGGAAAAAAAAAAATCTAACTGCAGACAAATAACCCTGATGAACTTAGACACAAAAATCTTTGAATAAAATTCTTTCAAGCTGAATTCAAGAACACATTAAAGAAAGGAATATCCAACTCAATCAAGTAGGTTTCATTCTAGGGATGCAAGGTTGGTTCAACATATGTTAACAAATGTAAAATATCACATAAACAGACTCAATGCTAGGAATCACATGATCACCTCAATAGATGCAAAAAAGGTCTTCAACAGAATTCAACAATCTTTCATGATTAAAACACTTGAAAAGATAGGGATTTAGGGACCATATTTCAACACAATAAAGGCAATTTATAACATATCTAAAGCCTATATCTTCCTAAGTGGGAAAAACCTCAAAGCATTCCCATTAAGGCCTGGAACTAGGTAGAGTTACCCACTCTCAAAACTTCATTTCAACATAGCACTTGAAGTATCAGCTTAAGCAACAATACAAAAGGAAGATATAAAAGTGACAAAATTGTAAGGGAAGAATTCAAACTACCCCTAATCACAGATAACATAATTCTATATGTAAGAGAACAAAAAATGGTAGCAGGATATGCAATCAACACACACAATCTCATATATATATATATATATATATATATATATATATATATATATATATATATCTGTCAAAGACAACAGTATGGAAAAAGAAAAGAAAAAGAAATTAGAGAAGCTAACCTGTTTACCATAGACACACCTATGCACAAAATCAAATATCATTGAATCTCCTTATCCAAGAAAGGAAAACACCTGTACAATAAAAACAATAACAAAAAAATGAAGTGAGAACTAGAAGACATGAGAAGATAGAATGACCTTCCATGCTCAGATTAGAAGAAGTAATATTGTTAAAATGTCCATCCTACCAAAAGCAATGTACAGATTCAATGAATTTCTAATCAAAATCCCAGCAACAGTCTCAAAATTCATGTGGAAGCACAAAAAGCTACAGACAGTCAAAAATGGAATATCTTTTGTAGTAACACCATACCTGATTTTAAATTATACTATAAGGCCATAATAATAAAAGCATCATGGTACTTGGGTGGAGAGATGGCTCAGTGGCTAAGTAACTTGTCTGAAAAGACTAATGACCTGTGTTTGATTACCCAGTACCCATGTAAGTCAGATGCAGAAAGTGGTGCATGGTTCTGGCATAGGTTTGCAGTGGGTAGAGGCCCTGATGCACCCATGCACTCTCTCTATCTCTCATCTCTCTGCTTGCTAATTAATTAATTGATTAATTAATTAAATATAGCATTTAAGGGCTGGAGAGATGGCTTAGCAGTTAAGCGCTTGCCTGTGAAGCCTTAAGGACACCGGTTCGAGGCTCGATTCCCCAGGACCCACGTTAGCCAGGTGCACAAGGGGTTGCACATGTCTGGAGTTCCTTTGCAGTGGCTGGAGGCCCTGGTGTGTCCATTCTCTCTGTGTCTCTCTCTCTCCCTCCCTCCTTCTCTGTCAAATAAATAAATAAATATTTAAAAAATAAAAAAAAATAAATATAGCATTTAAAAATCATGGTACTCACATAGAAACAGGCACATTGTTCAATGGAATAGAACTGAAGATACATTTATGAGTTTGAGTAACTATAGTTACTTGGTCTTTAACAAAGGGTCCAGAAACACTTATTGGCACTAAGCATCTTCAGCAAATGAATAGCCCCATGTAGAAGACTGAACTTGTACCCCCCCCTTGTACAAAAAATCAACTCCAAATGGATCTAAAACCTCAAATAGAAAACAGTAAACTAAATAACCTAGAAGAAAAAAAGCAAGGAGAACACTCCAAAACATAAGAGTAGGGAAAGACTTTCTGAATAGCACCCCAGTAGTCCAGGATATTAGGCAAATGCTCAACAACTGGGACCTCATGAAAATAAAACCTATTGTACAGATAAGTCTCTAATAATTAGGCATATTTCCTTTAATTCAAATGCTCTTGATTTTGGTCAGAGAATCTGTTCTTTTTTGAAAAAAATATTCTATTTATTTATGTGTGTGAGAAAGAGGGAGGGAGAGAGAGAGAGAGAAGAAAAGAGGAGAGGAGAGGAAGAGAAATTGGGCACTGCAGGGCCTCTATCCATGGCACATGAACTCCAGACACATGTGGTACCTTGTCCAGCTGGCTTAAATGTGTCCTGGGGAATTGAATCTGGGTCCTTTGGTTATGCTGGTAAACACCTTAACCACTAAGTTATCTCTCCAGCCCAAGAATGATGGAGAACATTGGAGAGAACCAGGATACATCAAGAATAGAGCCAACAAACTGTCTACCATGACATGGATCATCTCTACCTCATCAGCCTGAACACAGAAATCATTATAGAGGAAGTGGTGACAAGAACACTGCTCTCACAGCTAGTTTGATGACCAGTTACAGGAATATGGTAATAGACACTATGCTCATTCAAATCTAATCAAAACAGGTATCCAGAACCTACAGAGAAACCAACACTAAATCAGACCCCTTTCTTGTCTGCCAAAGCTCAGTGAGCATTGCAGAAGAAATGCAGAAAGATAGTATGGGTCTCAGAGTTGGTGGGAATAGCCTGAGGTTCCATACCCACCCTAGAAACTGACTGAGGCCTCTTGTCCCCACAATGGATGCCAATAAACCCACCAAAAAAGACCCTCAGCATAACTGGGGCAGGTGTGAGGGGGTCTAAGAGTGCAACCTTTTCATTAAAAATAATAGTAAATTAGACAGTGCACCAAAAGAAACATATGAGTATGTAAATAAAACTTTAATGATCAATCAGGGAAAAAGAACCAATTTACATAGTAAAAACAGGTGAAAAAATATAAATGATTTACCACTACCCTACTGCTGAAGACACCATATGTGGTTGACAAGTAACAGGGAGTGACATAGCTAGAAGCTGGAAGAGAGTCAGTCCCCAGACAGCACCTCTAGTGCCATAAGATGCTACTTGGGCACTGGGGGAAATTGACCAATATCGGTCCAAGCAATACATGGTCTAATCTACTTAGCAGCAAATAACCTGTCCTGATGCTCATGCAAGTGCAATAGCGGTGCACAGCCATGGTGGGAAACCAATAGCTCTTGATTTGGCTAACTGATCTGCTCATAGGAACGGGACCCATAGCTGGAGCTGGGAAACAAGTCAGAACCGTATCCAAAATTGTGCCCGCTCTTCATTATCAAGCTACCAACAACTGTGGGCTACAAAAGGGCCTACACCTATTAAAATCTCTAAAAAATAATGATTACTCCATTTATCTTTTGCTAATTTTACTCTCTGTCAGAGAATGTGCTGCTCTTTTTCAGATAAATGCAGATCCTACCTCAAAAGGGCCCCAGCTGAAACTAAGAACAATTGGCAAAACAAGCAAGGGGGTTGTTTTCTTGGTGAACCTGGAACCAGCACAAGGGTGAAGGAGATTGATCAAGAGAACAGTCAACTACAAAATCAGATGTCCAGAGACACAGAGGCTCCCAAGACCTTATCACTGAAGCATACCTAAAATGAACCCAACATTGTTCAGGGGAATTTTACAGAAGAGAGGGTGGAAAGAATGTCAGAGCCACATGTTGGGTCATGATACGCAGAGACATTTCCTCTTACCCACAACTGATTACTAACTCCACAATGCATGAGCAATATACCCCAACAAGGATGGGCCAGTTGGAGGGGGTAGGACAGGGAGAAGGCTAACAATGTTACCAACTTGAATGTATTCACTGAGTACAAAACTAATAAAAAATATATAAATGATTTAATGGATATCCTTATTTTCTTTCCTAAGGTAAGACATAGACATCTTTCTCCAGTTACTAGTATTTCACTGGTGATACTCAGGATTAAAACCTACCATGCACTACCTTGCTCCCATTCTATAGCCGAAGAGTTAATTTACCTGTTTAGACAAGCTTTAACATTCATTGTTACAGACAAATGAAATAACATACCAATGGAGGAAAAGAGGATATCTTTTATCCAGAAATTCTCAATCTTGACTGAACAATGGAATAACACAAGGCTTAATTCTTTTCCTCATGGCACAATCCTGGAATCCCAGCTACTTGGGAGGCTAAGGTAAGAGAATCAAAAACTGAAGACCTGCATAGTCAATTTATAGAGACATTGTCTCAAAAAGCAGATGGGGGCTGGAAAGATGGAATGGCAGTTAAGGTGCTTGCCTGCAAAGCCAAAGGACCCAGGTCCCATTCCCCAGGACCCACCTAAGCCAGATGCAAAAGGTGGCACTTGCCTGTGGAGTTCTTTTGCTGTGGCTGGAGGCCCTGTAGTGCCATTCTCTCTCACTCTCTCTTCCTATTTCTTTACATATCTTTCTCTTTCTCTCTTTCTTTCTCTCCCCCCCCATCAAATAAATAAATAAAAAATCAAATATTATAAAAGAAGCAGATAGGGCTGGAAAGTTTGCTCAGCAGGCACACAAGGACCTGAGTAAAGCTAGTTCACTCTGAGTTCAATTTCCATATCAATATAAACAGCTGGGCATGGTCATGTGTGTCTCTCACCCAAGTCCCATGAGCAGCAGAGACTGGGAAATCACTGGGGCCACTGATCAGCCATTCTAACTGAAAATAACAGCTTAAGCTTAGTAAGGGTCTGTCTCAAGAAAACACTTGGATGAGTGAAAAGAAGAGGAACACAAATTTCTCCTGTGGTTGCTACACATGTGTGCATAGTACACACATACATCCACCATATACACACACCATACCACAAACACATGAATCACAGCGCACACCTATGCAAAAATAGTAACAGAGTGATAGTGATATAGCTAAATGGTAGGGGAAGAAGATCCCAGTTTACATGCCCAATTAAGCAAAATAAATAAATTTTTCTCCTTCCTTTCTCTCCTTCCTTCCCTTTTTTCTTCTTCTCCATCCCTCCTTCCTCTTATTTATCTTTCTTTATCCATATCACCAGCAGTGGGTACTTATGTCTTCATTTTAAGATTTTGAGAACCCTATATGGTCTCAGAATGAACTTTTCTTCAGATACATGGTTAAGGGACATGATAAGAACTTTCACCTTTTAAATGCTGAGGGTATAGAATGGGAATTAAGTTATAGGCTGAGGCCTCTAAAAACATAGTAACTGCCAAGAATACCAGTTCTGTAGAAAATATTTTTTAATAAAAATATTTTTAATATATTTGATAGAGGAATAGGAAAGAGGAAGGGAAGATGGAAGAGTGGGAGAGAGAGAAGAGAAGTATGTATGGAAGTGCCAGAGCCTCTTGCCTCTGCAAATGAACTCCAGATGCATACACAACTTTGTGCCACTGGGCTTTAGGTAGATACTGGGGAATTGAAGACAGGCTGGTAGATTTTTCAAGGAACAGTGTCTAACCACCGAGTCATCACCCTAAACCCTGTAGTCACTTATTAATAGGTTTTTTTTTAAATAATCAGAAAATTGATAAATTTTAACAGTGTTACTATTAAATAAAATACTAACTGCTCCGATTTACTTAACACACAATTATACATGTGCCAAATCATCACATTGGCCCCCATACATATGTGAATTTATTTTTTTTTTAAATTTTACTTATTTATTTATTTGAGAGTGACAGACACAGAGAGAAAGACAGAGGGAGAGAGAGAATGGGCGCACCAGGGCTTCCAGCCTCTGCAAACGAACTCCAGACATGTGTGCCCCCTTGTGCATCTGGCTAACGTGGGACCTGGGGAACCGAGCCTCAAACCGGGGTCCTTAGGCTTCACAGCAAGAGCTTAACTGCCAAGCCATCTCTCCAGCCCATATGTGAAATTTTATATCATTTAAAAACAGGAGCTCTAGGGCTGGAGAGATGGCTTAGCGGTTAAAGCGCTTGCCACAAAGCCTAAGGACCTAGGTTCCATTCCTTAGTACCCACGTATAGCCAGATGTACAGGTGGCACATGTATCTGGAGTTTGTTTACAGTGGCTGGAGGCCCTGACACACCCATTCTCTTTCTTTCTCTCTTTTTCTCTCAAATAAAAATAAATAAATAAATAAATAGGTGCTGGAAAGATGGTTTGGCAGCTAAGGCCTGGGTACCCATGTGAAGCCAGATGCACAAAGTAGAACAGCCCTCTGAATTTCATTTCTCTCTGCTCTCTCTCTCTCTCTCTCCTTGAAAATAAATAAGTAAACATTTTTAAAAACATATAAAAAGATTATAATAGCAGGGTATTCCATGAAGAAATTATGGTTTAATTGTTCTGAGTTCTGGGTATGGTACTGGCTCATCCTAGAAGATTCTAACTTGCAGCTCAGAGCTGAGAAGCATTGCTCTCATGACTGTCTATTTAGTCATATCTCATAAATTTTGATTCCTTAATTTGGTTATTGGCAATATTTTTTAGAGCTTATAGAAAAAAGTGAAATCAAATTAAAAAGCTACAATAACCCAATACTTAATCCAAACAAAAATAGAATATGACTGTTGTGGTAGTTTGAATAGATGTCACCCAATATATTCAGTTTTTTATTGTTTGTAGTTTGCATCTGCTGCCACCTGGTTGGAGGCAGTGTCACTGTGTGGATCTTAAGGTGTGGTGGTGGGTTTCAGATTTCAATCTAAAGATATGAAAAGTGTGCCTGGCTGGAGTTCCTGAAGTGTACTATGGCTTTTGACCTTTAGGCTTGTGCCTCTTTGCCGGAGACAACAAGCATGCCACTTCAGGATCATGAGGAATTGAGTGCTGATGAGCTGCTTGCCACAGTTCCAGCCCAGCTTTCTCTTCCTTGAAGTCCAATGTGGCCCCTCTAGAGAAAAATCTTTGGCTCTCTATGCCACAGAAATCTGTGGTTTTCTGTATAATGTTTGTGTTTCTCTGTCTTTCACTTGGTGTCCCAATCTCTAAGTTTACTTTTCCAGTAAAAATTGGTGTCGGTAAAGTGTTGGTCAATGTATCTGAAAGAGGCTATGACATAGAATTGGAAAAACAAAAAAATAGGTCAAAGATAATTGTTTTCTTTAAAGGCCTTAAAGAAAGTCAGGCATGGAGTACAGTAAACTTAGGAGAAAACAATGAACCTCCTGGCACAATGCAAAAATTGTTCTATGACTAATTTTTCTAAATGGTGGCAATTGCAGTTGACTCTTTACCAAGAATCCTTACAGAAAAACAACCGAGGTCAGAAAGAGTTCAATCAGGGGAACCAAAGTCTAAGTATTGGAGGGACATAAAAAGGAAAATTCAAAATAAATGATTGAAGGATAGATGGCTCTACTGGATCAGTGATTAATGATGGGAAGCCCCATTTGTGGTTGTTTTGCCTCTCACCTTTCATATAGTAATTGAAAGTAGAAGTTCAGGAAGTCACAAGTGCTTGACTGCATATACATGGAAAAAATATAAAAACAGTTAATCATTATAGGGGCCTGACGACTTTACTTGAGGTGAATGATTATGGTATTGTTTGATAAAAAGGAATAACAAAAAGTTTCTATGAATTCTGTCAAACTATACTTTTCTTGAAGTTTCTTCTTGCATGACATAATCATAAAATAAAAGACTGAGGCTAAGAGCTGCGGAAGCAGAGAAGCAGAGAAGCATGGAAGCATAGAAACAGAGAAAAACAGAGAACAGAGAAAAAGACAAAAAAATAGAAAAAGAAAAAAAAACAGAAAAAGGGAAAAAGAAAAAAAAGTAAAACAGAGGAGGCAGAGAGAGAAAGGTGGACAAACTCAGCTGCCTTCAGCATTAACCTGTCAGCTTGCACCAGAACTTGACTTTGAGTCATTATTGCACTGCTCTCTTTCACACCTCTCTTTGGGGACCCTCCTTCAAGCCAGGGCTGGACCCCAGCACCTCTCCCTCTCTACTTGGGCCTGTGAAGGGATGTCAGCTTCTTCTGCCATTATGGAACTTCCCCTGGTTCTGTAAGATTCAATAAGTACCCTTTCTCCATAACTGTGCCTGGTCTGGAAGTTCATCTCAGTGCACCTGAAACTGTCTGCTACAGAACTTGGTACCAAGGAGTGGACTGAGATGAACCTGACCATGTAGATGTTGATCTTTTGGAACCTTTGTTTTGGAGGAATGGGCATGGACTTGGTGCTTGCAAATGAAGATGTCTTCTGGAGTGGTAAGCCATGTTTTATGGGCTATTCTGATCAGAGTTTGAGAATGTTAAGTGCAGACATCATTGAACTTCAAGGCTTGGCTTATGAGCTTTATCCGGGGAAGGAAAGACTACAGAGGACTTTGTTGGAACTGGGCTACTGGCATAAGGGCTGGCTGTGTCCGGCTGCCCAGGCCCAGTGAGTTTGATCAAGATTAAATTTATAATGGACTGATGTGCTTGGCTAGAGATAATGGACTGCGAGATTTAAGATTTTAAGCTGGAAAACCTCAAGGAAGTTAAAATGACAGGCACTGAGACTGGTTTTATGTTACTGAATCTTCTATTGTCAAACACACTAGCAATCTTAAAGGAAGATGGTGCAATGGCTTTACCATGAAAAGGATGCCTAAGGAAGGACTCTTATAGAAATGCAATCTCTTTTAGAAAGAGTTGATTGGAGAAGGAACCTACTTTTCAAGGTTATTATTTATTTTGTCTGTGAATTAAGAACATGGCTGTGTCCTGCACAGCTGGTATTGATTTCAGAAGCATGAAAAATGCATGGAGTGGTCATGAATTGCACACAGTTTGAGGAGCTATGCGGAGGTGCAGGATGAGGCAGGGCCTGATGCCCTGATAGGCTGAAAGAACCTTTGGAAAATGGTTTGTAGTTTGTATGAAGACCTCAATATGTTTTGGATATACCAGGACTATGAAAGTGCTACAATAGAGCGCACTGTTGGCCTGAGATGGAAATGTTCCCTGACTACTCTGCCCAGCTGGTAGGGGTGGAGTTGAAAACTCTGGAGAATGTCAGTCTCTGGTTGTATTGGACTTGAACTGAAGAAGTTTGATGTTTGTTTGATAGTGGTTGAGTTTGCATTGTTTTAGTCTCCCCTTGCTATGCCTTACACCAGTTGAAAATATTTGCTCTGTGCCTTTATATGTTGGAAGTATTTAACTTGTTTGATTTTACAGGACTTACTATCTTCAATTGGTCATGACTTTGGGGTCCTTTGAAATTGAACTGAGTACAATTTACCATGTGTAATGGTTATAAATATATTGGGGGCTGGGGAAGAATGTGGTAGTTTGGATAGATGGCCCACTATATATTCAGTTTTTTATTGTTTGTAGTTTCCATCTGCTGTCACCTGGCTGGAGGCAGTATCACTGGGTGGATCTTAAGGTGTTGTGGAGGGTTTCAGATTTCAATCTAAAGATATGCAAAGTGTGCCTAGCGGGAGTTCCTGAAGTGTGCTGTGGCTTTTGGCTTTTTGGCTTGTGCTTCCTCTCTCTCTGCTTGGTCCTGGGAAAGCAGGCCAGCTTCTTCTCCCATTTATGGAACATCCCCTGGATCTGTAAGCTTCAATAAATATCCCTTCCTCCATAACTGTGCCTGGTCTGGAAGTTCATCTCAGTGAACCTGCAGCTGTCTGCTACAACTGTGAAATAAATAGCACAAACCGCCAAATACAAAAGGAGAATATTATTTAAAGATTCTTCTTACTAATTACACCAATTGTAGAGTAAGTACTATTTTAAGAATGACAATGATTTAAATATTGAACTTAATATGATTATTGTGATTAGAAGTCTTATGTTATAAAACTTCAGTGATATTTTGCTTGAAGGAAACATACAAATATGTAGATATTATGGAGAACAAGAGTTATCATTGTGGGAAATAAAGAATAATACAAATATGAAATAGAAAAAAGTAAGGAAAACCCACTTTGATCTTAGGATTTTAGATAATTAAGTTTTATCATTTAGAACAACTAACCATTCTAATTCAATTGAAAAACTTTAGGATAAATGTCATTCTAAGCATATTTGGAATGCTGTATTGTATATTAATATATTTTCCTTCATTAAATGAAACTAAGGTTCCTTGGAGAAGTTCTTGGTTATTAATTTAGGGTAGGTGAAATAAATGGTAAAACTAGGAAAGTTTGTTTTCCAGTAAAAATGTGATTTAAAAATGATGGAACACATATAGGGTTACTTCCCTGGGGGGGGGGGATCTACCCAAATGTATCTGGAAAGATACTCAATATTATTAATCCTTAAGAGAATGCAAATCATATGTACAACAAAATACCATTTTGAACCCACTAGAAACATTATAATTTAAACAATGGCAAAAAGTAAGTGCTGACAATGATGTAGAGAAATTGAGACTCTCATATATTGCTGGTAAGATTATGAAATGTTACAGCTGCTTTACAAAACACTTTGGCAGTTCTCCAAAAAGTTAAACATAGAGATACCATATGACCCAGGAACATAACTCTTAGACATATAACCAAAAGAGTTGAAAACAAATGTTCACAAAAATATGTACACTAATGTAAATAGTATTATTATGCATAATTTTCTCTGGAATTGACTCATATGTCCATCAGCAAATGAATATATGAATAAATTGTGATATAGCCCTACACTGTAATTCCATTTCATCATAAAAGGAACAGACTACTGATATATGTCACCATATGAGCATCCCTTTGAAAGTTATACTAAAGATGATAAAAATTAAAGGTCAGATAATGTATGAACTCATTTATAAGAAAAATATATAGTAGGCATATTCATAGAGGTAGAAAATAGATTATTGTTAACCAGAGGCTGGAGGAAAGGCTTAAGTAGTGGAGACATTTTCTCAAAACTTATCAAAATATTCTAGAGTTAAATAGGGATTAGGACTGTCCAATATTCTGCATATATTATACAACACATTGTAAAACTCAAAAATAGTTAAATACAAAAACAAAAAAATAGTTAAATACATAGTCTCATTCACGGGTGCTTTAAAAGTGTATTATAAGTAAAGGTACAAAACAATGATATTTTCTGAGCATATAAGTATAAACAAGAAATTAATAACACAAGGAAGTTTAGGAAATTCACAAATATATAGAAATTAAACTGTATACTGAATAATCTGAACTGTAACTGAATAATCAATAAACTAATGAATAAATAAAAGGGTAATTTCATTCTGAGACAAATGAGATTGGCAGCACAAAATGCCAAAACCAAACACACACTTAGAAAATGTTCATCATCCCTAATCATTAGAGAAATGCAAATTAAAATAACTATGACATTCCACCTTACCCCAATAAGGATACAAACATCAAAAAATCAAATGAAAATAAATGCTGGCAAGGCTGTGGAGAAATAGGAACACTCATCCACTGTTGGTGGGAATGCAGGATGGTACAACCACTTTGGAAAGCAATATGGAGACTCCTGAAAAGGCTGACTATAGAGATACCAACATTCCCAGTTATTCCCTTATTGGTCATCTACCCTAAAATCTTCAGACCACAGGCCAGAGAGATTTGCTCGACCATGTTTGTAGTGGCTCAATTCGTAATAGCTAAGAGCTGGAATCAGTCCAGATGTCCATCACTAGAAGAATGGATAACTAAGATGTGGTATGTCTACACAATGGAATTCTATACAGCAGTAAGAAAAAATGACACAAAGAAATTTGAGGAAAATTATATATGAAACTGGAACAGATCATTCTCAGTGAACGTACCCAATCACAAAAAAAAAAAAAAAAAAACTGCCACATAGTCTCACTCATCTACAGCACCTAACCTGAATCTACCCAAGATACTTTACATACCCAGCAAGCATCTCATGGACTACACACTAGGATGGATGGGGAGGGAGGGGAGGGCATCAAAGGGGTGGGAAACACTAATCTAGACCCAAACGGCAATGGTACCATATAATTCTACTTCCTGAAAGGCAAACCAAATGGCTGAACCTTCACCAGGCCCTTACAGGAAACACCTGAACCACAAGACACTGAAGAGAGTAGGAGCAAGTCTAACCTAAATCTTCTACATCTTCCTTCCCTCCCTCTCTCTCTCTTCTCTCTAACTCTTGTATATTAGTTATCTTTTTCCTCATTTTCTTAGTGGGCACTGACCTGTAACTCCCAGTACCAGCATGGAGCTATCATTCACAATGAGCTTTTGATCAGAAAAACCTACAAGGTTTCCTAAAAGAATGACAGATTTCTGTCAGAGTACTTGATGATCCACCAAAGGTTAAGGGTAAGACGGTATTGCTGAAGATGCCATATGCAGCTGACATGTAAAATGGAATAGCATGGCTGGAATCCAGGAGAGAGTCAGGCCCCAGATAGTCAGCATGTCTAGTGCCAGAAGGTGCTACATGGGCGACTGGGGGAAATGACCAATATCTGTCCAAGCAACTCATTGTCTAACCTACTTAGCAGCAAATAACCTGTTGTGATGCCCACACAAGTGCAATAGTGCACACAGCCATGGGTGGGGGGTAACCAACTGCTCTTGATTTGGCTAACTGATCTCCTCAGTGGTATGGGACCCATAGCTGGATCTGGGAAACAAGTCAGAACCGTATCAAAATATAAGCCCACTCTCTAATATAAAACTACCAGCAATCATGAGCTACAAGAGGGCCTAAACCTACTAAACTCTCTATAAAAAAGTAAGGGCTATCTCATTTGCCCTGGTGCTAACTTACTCTCCTTTGGAGAAACTGCTTCTCTTTTTCAGATAGATGCAGATCCTAAGGAGAGAGCCACCCCATAATACCTCAAAAGGGCCCCAGCTGAAACTAAGGAAAATTGGCGAAACAAGCAAGGGTTCTGTTTTCCTGATGAACTTGATACCAGTACAAGGGGGAAGTCAATGAACAGAAAGAATAAATCAACTCCTACCAAATCAGAGAGCCAGAGCCTCAGAGGCCCCCAACACCTCATCACTGAAGCAGACCAAAAATGAACCCAATATGGCTCAGGGAAATTTTGGAGAAGAGGGGGCAGAGAGAATGTCAGAGCCACATATTGGGTCAAGATATGCTGAGACATTTATCGTACCAATAACTGTGGGGCTAACCCCACAATGCACAACCTATATACCTCACGAAGGAGGGGCCAATGGGGAGGGTGTAGGCCATGGATGAGCCCAATAATGGTTCCAAACTGCCTGTATTTGCTGAATACAAAACTAATAAAAAAATGTCAAAACCTATAAGATACAGTAAAAGATTTTTTAACAGCAAATTTAGCTGGTAAGCTACTTAAGGACTATATCATTTAAAAGAATGATCTAAAATAATCTCTCAGTGAACTTCACAAAGCCTGAACAATAAAGAAGAACTAAGCCTAAATTTGTTAGAAAGAAGTAAATAATAGAAATCAGTGCATAAATTAATGAAATAGAGGACTCACAACAACATCAAGGAATTTGAATAAAAAATCAATAAAATTCTCATTTTATAATAGTTACTAAATTAAAGAAATATTTAGGCATTAAGTGAAGTAAGGTAGAAAAAGTTCTCTCCAGTGAAATTATAAAACATAGTGCTGGCCATGGTGCTATTTTCTTATAATCCCAGAAAGAAAGAAAGAGAGGGAGGGAGGAAGGAAGGAAGGAAGGAAGGAAGAAATTCAAGCAAACACAGCAGAAAAAGAACTGTGTTCCTGGACTGAAAAAATTAACATTGTTAACATGTTCACACTACCTAAAGCAATCTGAATATTCAATATAATCCACATGAAAATACCAAAAACTTCCTCCTTAGAAATAGAAGAAATGATTTTAAAACTCAGATGGAGCCACAGTACTTCAAATAGCCAAAGCAACCTTGGCAAAAAATATATTTAGATCATGGCCACCTCTTTTTCCCCTGTATTTTCTGTATTCCTTTCTTCTTTCTTCTCTCCATCAAATTGCTCTACTGTTTATTAATTGATTGTGAATTTTATTGTATGATTCTATCAGGTACCAGTAATATTCTTATGAGGTTGTCCTCATATCCTCTCCCCCCACCTCCAATCCACTGAGGGTTATGATCAAAATGCATTTTGTCCATACATAAATATTTTCAAAGCTAAACTGGGTATGATGGCACATGACTTTAATTCCAGAACTTGGAATGCAGAGGTAGGAGGACCACTGTGAGTTTAATCTCTGGCATACAGAGTGAGTTTTAGGTCATCCTGGGCTAGAGTGAGACCCTATGTTGAGAAACCAAAAAATAATAATAATAATAATGGCAAAAATAGAGGGGCTAGCTGGGAAAAAGTGACCCAGTGGAGGGGGGCAGGCCAGAGCAGGGAAAGGGAGGGTAGTAGAAGGGAACTAAGATCATGGTATATTGTAGGTATGAATGGATTTTGTTAAGCTGGAAGTATCTTACTACCTGACTTCAACCAGAAAAACAAAATACTGCCATGTGTATGTTACTGGGTGTGTATGCATGTGTATTCCTATGCATACATACACACAAATACAATAAAAATTCCAACTGAACAACAGCAACAATAAACAACAACATGTTGCAGACTCATGGAACACAATTGAGAGCCCGGAAATAAATATATTTTTTTATGGCTAACTGATTTGCAGCAAATGTACCAAGATATACACAATGAGAAAAAGTCCATCAACAATTGATGTTGGGAGCATAGCATATCTCCATGTAGAAGAGTTAAATTACAGCCTTAGTTCCCAATGTATACAAAAATTAGCTCAAAACTACCTAAAAAGTTTAAATATAAGACCCAAGCTATTAAACTGCTAGAAGAAAACATGGTATAATCTCCCTGACTTTGATTTGTACAATGTAATTTTGGATATGATTCCAGAAGCAGGGGACAAAAAACACAAAGGAAAAATAGAATTATATTAACGTATAAAGTTTTAAACATCAAAGGAAGGAACAGGGTGATGACACAAGCTACACCATGGAGAAAGCATCTTCTAGTTATCCATTGGAGAAGAGATAAATATACAAATACATATAAAACAATTCAATACCAAGATATGCGATAACTGAATTAATAAATGAACAAAGGACTTGAACTTACAGTTATTAAAAGAAGACATACAAGTGGCTAATCAGTATGTGAACCAAAAGCACTACATTGCTAATCATAAGAGGAATGAAGATTAAAACTATAAGGAGATATTACTTCTCACTTGCTAGGGTGACTATTATCAAAAATATTAAAAAATTGTTTGGATAAGATGTAGAGATAGGGAATATTCACTACTGTTGATGGGAAGGTAATTTAGACAAATCATTTTTGTGAAATGGTATGGCTAGTTCTCAAATTATAAGGAAGAATTGCGTTTGATCCAGCCATCTCACTGCTAGGTGCACCCAGAAGACACAACTTCCTCATTGATTACAACATTGTTGACAATAGCTAAGATTTGAAATCTACAATAAATGAGTGGATCTAACAATATGGTATATATTAACACAAAGAGATGAAAAGGAAACTGCCATTTTTGAAAGCATACATGAACTGAGAAGACATATTAAGTGAAATATGTCAGATACAGAAAGACACACACCACATGACCTCATTCACTTGTAGAAACCACATTGTTTTCGGGCTAGAGATATGCTTACGGAGCATTATTCATACCTTACTTTGAACCATACTATATGAACCATAACTCTTATCTATTTTACTTCTAATCTCTGTGTCTAAATGTGTTATTGATTGATCTTCAACTGCATATGGAACGCTGAAAGTCAAAGTTCAAACAAAGAAATGCAAATCATTATTGTTCCATTTTGCTCCTAGTATGAATATTTTATTCAATGTTTGGCATTCATTTTAACAAAAACTTATTTGATCTAACTCTCAAGATAATACCAGGGATATTAACTTATGAAGCACTTTCCTATGCATCATTCCCATATTCTATCAGTTAAGTTTTCATGTAGGGTTTCGGATATGTCAATCTCTATTTGTAATTACCAAATTTTTTGCATAAGCATTAGGAAACCTATTATAATATGAATGCTAAGAAAGAAGACTCGTAGCAAGAGGGCTCAGTAGTTAAGACACTTGCTTGCAAAGCCTAATGAGCCAAGTTCTATTCCCCAGTGCCCAAGTACAGCCAGATGCACAAGATGGCACATATATTTTGACTTCATTTGCAGAGGCTGGAGGCGCTGGCTTGCCCTTTCTATCTGTCCCTCTTCTATCTCTGTCACCCTCTCTCTCTCTCTTTCTGCTTGGCAATAAATAAATTTAAAAAATCAGGTTTGGAGAGATGGCTTAGCAGTTAAGGCATTTGCCTATGAAGCCTAAGGACACAGGTTTGATTCACCAGTATACACGTAAGCCAAGATAGTGCATGTGTCTGAAGTTTGTTTGCAGTGAATAGAGGCCCTGGAATACCTTCTCTCCCTACCTGCCTCTTTCTTTCTCTTCCCCTCGCTCTCTCATAAATAAATAAATAATTTAAATAAATTTAAAAAATCATGTCGGAGCCACATGTTGAGTCATGATATGCAGAGACATTTATCCTACCCATAACTGTGGGCTAACTCCAGAATGCATGACCCATATACCTCAACAAGAAGGGGTCAAGGGGAGGGGGTAGGTCACAGATGAGCCTAATAATGGTACCAAACTGACTGTATTCACTGAGTACAAAATTAATTAATAAAAAAAGAAATCAGATCTTAAAATTAAGGATAAAAATAGATTTACCATTTTTTTTCTACTTAACTAAAAATGGTATTTGTTGGTTTGCATAGCTGAAAAGTCCAGGACATATACTAGCTTTAAGCATGGTTGGATCCAGGGACATATATGATGTCATAAGAACTCCAGTCTCTATTCTCTATTTTTTGCCTGTTTTCCTCTGCACTGACTTCCTTTTCTGCCTGGCTTTTTCAACATGGCAGACTTTCCTGGTTTGAATATTTCATCCTACAAAGCTATCAACATTATTTAAAATTACCTGCTTTTAAGTTTCCTCATCAATACAATTAGTTAAAAGTTGTAGTATTTTGGCAAGGGATCAGTGAGACAATAAACATAGATCTATTAGGATAGGATGATTGTTTGAATTCTATCCAACATTCCCATTAAAATTCACTCTGTTTGTGCTGGCATTTAAGAGGTGGGACCATTTGGGAAAATGGTTAAGCCATGAGGGCTCTTCACTTATGAATAAACTAGTATAAATACGAACTAATGAACTGATATAAAAGGGCTGGGGAAGCTCTCTTCGGACTCTTTTGGCTTGTCTTCTCTTCTGCTATGTGGGACAAAAGCTTTTGTCATCTGAAGGCTGCAGCAACAGATGGTGTCTTGGAAGGCAAGACACCAGACAGCAAACTTGAACTGAGCTTGATATTGGGTATCCCAGTGTACAGAATTGTGAGAAGCGTCTACTCTTTAAAACCACATAATTTAGGAACTGGGACTAAAGCTCAGGGATAGAGTACTTTACTAGCATGATTTCCATACTGTATTACATTCCCACCACTACTGAATGAATAAAGAAATCATTCAGTTTAAGGTATTTCGTAATAGGAAAACAAATGGTCCAGGCCAGCAAGCTTTTTATGTTGATCCTTTCTTACAAAAGATGTTCTAGGTCTTACTGTCTTTACCTCATTTTTAGAAATTCTGAGGCTTTATTTTGGGGGTATTAAAGACATTTCCACTCACGGAAAATAGACAGGGGCTAAGCAAAACCTTAGGATGACATTATTCCTGAAGTTTTCTGGCAAGGCACAGGATTCTGTCGAGGCAAATAAAGAATAAATGCTAACAACAAGACTGGGCATTTGTTATATATTCCAGTGGCTTACATACATTGTTTTCCAGTGAAACATTAGGAGAGCTCATCTCAGAAGACCTAAGTCATCTTGAGCAAAGCTTGTCACCTTTTCAGAACACATCATCACAATCAGCTTTTGGTCTCAAAGGACTATTAGTAATGAGCACCAGTCTGCTGCTTCTCAAATTTCTGACCTAATTTTAGCCTGGAGAAGTGATTTTCAGCCTTGCTTTCACACGACGGTCCCTAGTGGGGCAGGATTTAAGAAATTGTCATGCCTGGGCTTTATGGCACAACAATTAAATCAGCATCACCAGAGATGGAATTTCAGATACCAGTATGTTTTTTTTTTTCTTTCCTTTTTATTGCCATATAACTCCAATATGCAGCACATGTAGAAAACCACTGATGTAGAGCCTTGTAAAACAAAAGTGGGGGGTAGGAAATTAATTGCAGTATCCAATGTATACCTTGTCCCAGAGCCACTTCATTGAAATGTATAATTCAAGATAATAAATTGGGTTTTATTTGAAGATATAAGTCATAAGATCAGATATCTAAGTAGATTATACAAGACAAGGAATAGAATAGGTATATGAATCACTAAAGGGTGCATAGAGAAGTGGGAAGAGAGGAAGAAAAGGATATATCATATTAACTAATGTAAATGCTCCTAAATTATGCCCAACCAAGTTATAGGATTAATACGCTCACACTCACATTGTGTATTTGTCACTTTGAATTTGAGGTAGCCAGACTTGAACAGCATACCTAATAATCCATCACTGCATTAAAGCATAGTTTGTATGACCAATACTATGAAAAAAAGAACTCATTCTGAAGTTCAAATAAAAATTACTGTAGATTTTGGACTGGAAAGATGGCTCAGGGGCTAAGGCACTTGCCTGCAAAGTCTAATGGCCCAAGTTCAATTTTCCAGAGCACATGTAAAGCCACATTCACAAAGGGGCACATGCATCTGGGGTCCGCTGGCAGTGGCTGGAGGACCTAGTGCATCCATTCTATCTGGCTCTCTAATCTCTCTTCTTGCACTTAAACAAACAACAACAAAAAATCTATTTAAAAAAGTTATTGTAGGGCTGGAGGATGGCTTAGCGGTTAAGCGCTTGCCTGTGAAGACGAAGGACCCCGGTTTGAGGCTCGATTCCCCAGGACCCACATTAGCCAGATGCACAAGGTGAGGCACACGTCTGGAGTTCGTTTGCAGTGGCTGGAGGCCCTGGCGCGCCCATCCTCTCTCCCTCTCCCTCTCCCTCTCCCTCTCCCTCTCTCTCTCTCTCTCTCTCTCTCTCTCTCTCTCTCTCTCTCTCTCTCTCTCTCTGTCTGTCACTCTCAAGTAAATAAACAAAAGAAAAGAAAAAAAAAGTTATTGTAGATTTACATTCGGCATCGTAACTGACAGTTTCAGCTGAAAAGCCAGTTGACATTGTGTGATAATCACTAGCAGATCCATATAAAGAACTTCCCAAACCCCTTGCAACTTAAGCCAAAAGATAAGTGATGAGAGACTCCTTAGAAGCAGACCTTTCCAGAGCTGGAGAGATGGCTCAGCAGTTGAGGCGCTTGCCTGCAAAGCCTAACTACCCAGGTTCAATTCTTTTTTTTTTTTAACTTTTTTTTGTTTATTTATTTATTTGAGAGCAACAGACAAAGAGGCAAACAGACAGAGAGAGAGAGAGAATGGGTGCGCCAGGGCCTTCAGCCACTGCAAACGAACTCCAGACGCGTGCCACTTGTGCATCTGGCTAACGTGGGCCCTGGAGAATCAAGCCTCGAACCGGGGTTCTTAGGCTTCACAGGCAAGCGCTTAACCACTAAGCCATCTCTCCAGCCCCCAGGTTCAATTCTTTAGGAAAGTCAGATGCACAAAGTGGCTCATATATATGGAGTTGGTTCACAGAGTGTAGAGGCCCTGGTGTGCCCATTCTCTCTCTCTATCTCCCTCTCTCTCCTTTCAAATAAATAAGGCAGAAGATAAGGCTTAGTAGTTAAGGCGCTTGCTTGTGAAACCTAAGGACCCAGTTTCAATTCCCCAACAAACATGCAAGCCAGATGCACAAAGTGGTACATGTGTCTGGAGTTCGTTTTCAGTGGCTGGAAGCCCTGGCGTGTGCCCATTCTCTCTATCTGACTCGCTCTCTCTCTCCGTTGCTCTAAATAAGTAAATAAAACCAACCAAATAAATAAATATATTAAAACTGTGCAGTGGCTGCATTACCTGCCCATCAGCCAATATTTAATTGTAATTACATGAGAGTCCAGACTAATTTATTGACCTACAGAATGCACCAGAATTCATGGACATGTCTGCTTTACATTATCATGTTTTAGAGTTATTTCTCTTGTGTTGCTAGATAATTGCAACATGGGTTAGAACTTGGAAGTAGTGTACTGTCATAATAAAAAAACACCTAAAATGTTGCAGATTAGACACAAGAAGGCATTTGGCAAAGCCTTGGGGAGATTGCTAACAGAAGTGTATTGACCCTGATGTATGCTGCTAGGAAGAACTTAAGGAAAAGTAGGAAGAATATTCATCTTTCTGTCATCAACTCCACCCAAATATAGAAAGGCTTATTTTGTAGAAATTTATTGGTATAGGATTAGTTAGAGAAAATCATAACTATGTTTTATGATTTTTTTGATGCCTCGTCTCACTATGCAGCCCAGGCTGGACTTCTCTGCAATTTCCTGAGCCACAAACATGATAAGCTCCAAAGCACATGGTGCAATGAATTGCTATAAGTTTATTCATCAGAAATTCCCAATAATTTAAAAATAACAAAGTGCTTAAAGGGAAATATAATGTACAAAAATGAAATTGATAATTTGGTCTCCACATGTCTATAGTTGGGAAACAAGTTACAAACACTACCAAGCTGCAAACACAGACTACTAATCTTATAGGAAAACATAATGATTATTTATATGGTGAAGAAACCAAGATTATTACCAGGGTAATACTGAGAAAGACTTAATCAAAATATAAGAATGTGTATTTTTATTTGTATTTCAGAATTGCTATAGATCATTGTCTCATGCATCTTCAGTGTCCCCTCTTTTTGAACTGAATGGTTTCTAGTCATTATGCTTGCTTACATTCAACCATTTGTATTGAATGTGTAGGGTAAGGTGACTACAGGTTATTAAGCTGAGAGAAATTACGGTAGAAGATATGGACTCCAGTAATCACACTTGAAGAGACTTTCCCATTTCTAGACTGAATCTAGATGATGAGATTTTGGATCTTGATCCCATCTCCACAACAGTAATAGCTACATTTTGTTTGGATAATAATGTATACTGCATGTGGGTAGGAGATAAAATATTATGACTGGAATACTCATTGTGGAAGATGAGATGTTCCAAATATGGATGCATGTACATTCATATGTGAATATTCCACATGCTTTTTCTTACAATGTGGTTTTCTTACCCACAAAGAAGTGAAAGAACTAAGTATACCCTCTCATTGAATGTGTTCAGGAGCTTCTGATGCTACAATAAACAGCATATAACTAATGTTGCATGACTTTCAAATCAAGTCAGAAAATATGGCTGCTTACTTTATATCTGTCACTTGGGACATCTGCTCTTTGATTTCACCATCTATGCTAGAAGAAAGCTTTAACTAGTCATGTTTTTGATACCACCCCTAACCTTGTAGATCTTCTAGCTCCTCATTTTAGTGCAAATATAATTTTCCCCCCTTATACATTGTGCAGATAAGTAACTCATGGAATCAAATGAGCATAATAAATTATTACTTTATTTCACTACATTTGTGTAATTTATTACTCAATCATAATAACTAGAAAATAATTGTTAAGAGTTTTGTGGGGGCATCTGGAGTTGAGACTCCAGGGAATACATTTTGACTCTTCATAAACTTCAGTTGTATAAAGGGTCTTAATAAATTTTCTACTAATTTCTCAAATGCAATCATGCAGGGAAGTTGAAATTGTTTTAACCTAATTACTAATGTTATATTCTGGAGAGAAAGTGGTATACAATTAATTAGAAATGGTTTCAGGTAATACAAAAATTACATAAACAAAGGTAGTATGGTTTTCAAGAAATATCTAAGGAGAATAGGTGACAATGTCAGAATATGAAAGCAAGAGGAAAGCTTTCTCTCAATAATTTAGTGATGATTATATAGATGAAAGGAAATGTACAAGAAACTTTTTGTTTGTTTCTTTTTCCACAGAGAGCAAGACATGAGGGAGAATGGTAGAAAGTGGAACAGTAGGAATTTGGGTCATAAATTAAGTATTGCTTGAGTACAAGAAATGTGAAATACTGAACATTTTACTAAGATACATTTTACCATATAATAAAGTTCAAAAAATAATTATATAGCTCCATAAGTAATTAAAAATATGTCTTAGTACTACAAATTTGGAATTTTATCAAGTATAAGGCATATAAATAATTTATTGACAAAATAATTTTAAGTACAGTGTTTTTTTTTCATGTTTGTTACATGAATCATCTGTACCCCTATATTCTAATTGATCATGTAAATCCTAAATCAGATTCATAATGTCTGTTACACTGGAAAGTAAAATTAGTCCAGTTAGAAACCTGGGCTCTATCTTTGAGATTTTGTTTCAGCTACTTAACTTCTGACCAATTTTAGTTTCCCTATACATAAAATTCAGTACATACCAGTCCTTTTGCCTCACAAGGTTGCTGTACAAATCTGTAAATAATGAATGTTCCATGCATAGCATATCGTGTATACTAGGGGAAAATTGTTTGAGTACTAGAATAGAATCAGACTGCATGTGGCCTGAAAACATATGTATAGATCATTAATGTATGATACTTAAGACACTGTAGATATATTTTTTTACAATTTCACACTCAATTTATTAATTTATAGGTCAAAATAATTTTGTAGTATTAGGGATTGAAACTAGGTCATTAGGCATGCTAGGCAACTATTCTACCAAGTTACAATGCAACCTTTTTTTCTCAAATCTGTAATAAAACAAATTTTGGATTCTGAATGCCAGCATGACTCTTTTGTCAATATAGGTCTCAGATAGTCTGTTATTTGATAGTAATTACAATACATGGTTACTATGTTAATGATAAGTTTGAACTGACACCTCACATAGTGAATATGATTTATAATTCTCATATATTAAAAGTGTTGGTCATAGAATGGATTGAAGCAGTTTACTTCATTATTAAGGAGGTGTGATTCTTAAGTGGATCCTCAGAGGCTAACACGAAATGTTTCCCATAAAACTTCTGGTTATTTGTCTTTCTTCTGCTTGCTGGGGCAAAAATGACCGAAATTATCACTTTGTCCATAACTTACTACTAAATATTTGGAGTAACCATCATCTCCTTAGCCTTTTCTTTAAAGGCAATGATATATACTTCCTTCAAAAGTACCTTAAATACATAAAGAATGATTTTTTAAGAATGTTCCCCAATATTCTGTCTATGTGTTCAGATGACCAGGTAGATATAGCCTCCCTCAGGACTAAACTTAAATATTTTTGCTTGTGTATAGGTATTCTTTTTGTTACACTGCAGTAGTAATTACATTATGTGGACTGAATCCATACTTCAGGACATAAATTTTATCCTTTTAAAATAAATCTATAAAGCAAAACTTGTTTGCCCTGCTGTTCCTACTGCTTAAAGTGGCAAGTACTTCTTCAAGTTCATAAGTTAAAGATGGTAGCAGTTCATGGAAAGGTGGGGGTGTTGTTAAGCAATTTAGCCTGAAGTGCTTTCATACTATCATAAGTTGAATTTAAGGCAACAGCAATTTTTCTGGTCAATATTTCAAAATGATTTTCACTCTGTGCACAGTTAAAATTTTGTCACTTTTATCTTTATTCTTATCCAGTTTTACCAAGGTATTTGAAAACCCATTCTTGTCATTAAATACAATCAAAATTTTTGCAATCTAGGATTATACATTTGGATTCCTGTATACATCAATTCCATTGATATAGAAGAGGCTAAAGGTCATACCTGCAGAGTCCCCTGCCTGTTGTAATCAGGTTATGAATTGATATCCTTTAGTCTGGTTGTTTAATAACTGTAAATGCAATTTAACTGTTTTTATTTTCTCAGAGTATATTTTTCCTTTTCTACATCACAATATATATTATCAAATACCAGGCTAGAATTAATAAAAAAAGTCTTCCCATGAAGCAGTTCAATATTCTAGACTAAAAACTCATGTTGCTTTATGGTCACTTAGATAAATGGCTTTAAAATGAAAAACTGAATTAAAACCATCATCATTTCTATAATATTATGGAGAAATTCTTATAAAATATTCAACTCCAGATAGTATATTCACTTTATGATAAAAATGATGTTTTAATTATTAGACTCTAATCCAAATTCAGTGAAAATCCTGCCATTATAATTTTAAACATGTTTAAAAATTATAGGTGTGGGAAGTAATAACAAATTTCACTTTGTGACATTTTCATAATGATACTAAAAATATTTTCAAAAAGTTAACAGCATTATAAAAGATGTGAAAATTCATGCAATTATGAAAAATGTGCTACATAAATGAATAAATATTTTACTGATTTAAGACATTGCATAGATATAAATTAACTATCAGAAAACTCTCAGTTTTCAGTGTGAACTGATTTGGTCTGGACAAATACATGCCTCACTTTGTCATTAATTCATCCTCCTTATACTAAATAAAATCTGTGTACAAAAAATGTGCTAAAGAGTTTATGATGCCTCATTATATACTAGATCTACTTGTACAACTATTGATTGGCAAGATACATTATAACTCAGCAAGGGACTTAATATATACATTGCTAAGTTAAAGTGGATTATGGTTAAGAAATTACATAAAATAATTCAGACAAAAGTAAAAGCAAATTTGGCTAAGATAATCAGATTTTTTTTTTCATAGAAAAGTTTGAATAGGACCTGGGGGTGGTATTTCAATTTTGGGCCCAAGCTGAACCAAGAGTACTTGGAGAAATGAGCAAGAGTGCTATTTTTTGTGAACGTGGTACCAGCACAAGGGTGAAGGAGATAGACGCAGAGAACACTCAACTCCTACCAAACCAGATATCCAGAGACAAGGAGCCTCCCAAGACCTCATCTGTAAATTAGACCTAAAACAAACCCAACATGACTCAGGGAAATTTGCAGAAGAGGGGATGGAAAGATTGTTAGGGCCACATTTTGGTACATTATGCAGAGACATTGCCTCTTACCCATAACGGATGGCTACCCCCACAATGCATGACCTACATACCCTAACTAAAAGGGTTCCTGAAGAGGGGGAAGGACAGGGAGGAGGCTAATGATGGCACCAACATAGTTATATACACACTATGTACGTAACTAATAAAAACATATTTTTAATTTTTTTTGTTTATTTTTATTTATTTATTTGAGAGTGACAGACAGAGAGAGAAAGTTAGAGGGAGAGAACGAGAGAGAGAGAATGGGCACACCAGGGCTTCCAGCCACTGCAAACGAACTTCAGATGCATGCACCCCTTTGTGCATCTGGCTAACTTGGTCTTGGGGAATCGAGCCTTGAAGTGGGGTCCTTAGGCTTCACAGGCAAGTCCTTAACCGCGAAGCCATCTCTCCAGCCCTAAAAACATATTTTAACATGTGATGAGTAGTACTATAACATTGAAGTCTATCTTATGGTTGATTTTTCATAATGATTTTAATAAATATCAATTATACATAGTAATCTGCTTCATTGAGCTTTTCCTATGTAAGAATATATTATAATTTGATCATATCTAACTCTCCAATATATTTTCCTACATCCCATTTTATTCCCTCCTCATGATACCCTTTCCCATGCCTGGTAGTTAATTTCCTATGTTCGGGTAGTCCTTGGAAGATTAATCCTAGCTCCCACATAAAAGAAAACATTATAATACGTGTCTTATTTTGTCTCTGTTGTATTGTTATACATGATGAACTCCACTTCCACCAAGTTCCCTTCAAATGACATGATGTCTATATTCTTTATGCCTCAATAATAGTCCATTGTGTATATAAACTATATTTTAACTATTCAGTCATTTATTGGCAAGTATCTATGCTGATACCATAAAAACAGATATCAGTATCTCTTATGTATGCTGCTTTCATTTACTTCAAATATATTTCCAGGATTGGCATAGCTGGTTTATATGTAGTAGTTCTAGGTATTTTTGTTTATTTGTTTTTTGGGAACCATCCATACTGTTTCCCACAGTGTATCTCAATGTTCATTTCTTTCCTATGATTTGGGAAGGTAACTATTCTGTGATTATTTCACTTAATGGTGTTTTATGCCTTAGGTTGGTCTTTTAATCACTTCCCATTGACTTTAGAAATTCGATTGCTAATTTCTCATGTATTTCTGCATTATTGACATATTGTCATAACTCATTAATAATGCCTTCAAGTAGTGACATTCATACTCCTATTTGAATTACTTTGTTTATGAGGGCTCAACATTTTTGAAATAAATAATTTTATTTATGAAAGAAAGAGAAAGAGAGAAAATGGGTGCTCTAGGAGCTCCTGACACTGAAAATGAACTCCAAGCATCACTTTTTCTAGATGGCTCTACATGGGTACTGGAAATTGAACTTGGTCCAGCAGGTTTTGCAATCAAGTGCTTTTAATTGTGCAATCAGCTCCCCATCCCTTATCTAAGCTTTTCATTTGACTTGTTGAACTATTAATTTCTAATACTTCCTTGTTGCTAGGATTACTGGCACATTCCATGATACCCAGCTTTACTTAGGTTCCAGGGATTGAATTCATATTCTTGTGTGAGGCAAGCACTTTGCTGATTGAGCTCTCATTCTAGCCCCAAGAAAGTTCATTTTGTGTATAAAATGATCATAGTCTACAGTACATTGTTGTCAAATGTACATAATTAATTAAAATTATTTTTTTCCTATATTATTCCTCTAAAAAGGTGTTGTCTTCTGAAACTTCTGTTTGGGGGTATAATAATAAAAATCACCCCATTCTGCTGTTTAGTAATTTGTCCCTCCAAAGTATTTCTATAGTCCAAATTATAAGCTACTGTAGGTATTTTTGTTGTTGTTAATTAATTTTGATTTTGATCCTTTATTTGGGGGATTGGACCCTGAACATTGTACAAGCCAGGCAAGCACCCTGCTTGCACCACTTAATCCTACACATTGTAGCTACCTTAAGGTACAAATGTTTCTCGCAGGGATTTCAAAGTGTTGACAAACTAAGGATATAAATTAGGTACACAAAGCCATGATTAAATTAGAATATTTGTAGATCAGAAGCTGATACAGTGCATTGGCTTTGTATGAATGAAGCCAGGTGCTGTTTTCCTGATGAACTGGATACCAGCACAAGGGTGAAGGAGATCAACACAGAGAAAAATCAACTCCTACCAGATCAGACAGCCAGAGACCCAGAGGCCCCCAACACCTCATCACTGAAGCAGACCAAAAATGAACCCAACATGGCTCAGGGAAATTTAGCAGAAGAGTGGGCAGAAAGAATGTTAGAGCCACATGTTAGATCATGATATGCAGAGACATTCATCGCACCAATAACTGTGGGCTAACTCCACAATGCATGACCCATATACCTCAACAAGGAGGAGCCAATGGGGGGGGGGTAGGTCATATCCATAGCCTAATAATGGTACCAAACTGCCTGTATTTGCTGAATACAAAACTAATTAATAAAAAAATAAAAAAGAAAAAAAGGAATAACAAAATTGGCTGAACAAAGATAAAGCAGAGATGTTGCTGCTGTCACTGAAGGCAAAGCTCAAAGGCATATCAGAGAAAAGAAGGTACCTGGCTCTTCCTTCTTCTGCCTGGAGTTTTCCAATATTGCTTCAGAATACCTGAACTTATCCTGATATAAGAGGGAACAGAACAAAGAAAATTACAGGCGTTTTTTTTTTTTTTTTTTTCTTATGAAGAAAAGGTCAATGGTCCTGAACCCAGTACTTGTATGGATAAGAAAGAATTTTCATGAGTTTGAGGCTAACCTATGCTATAAATCAAGACTCTCTCAGAAAAGCAAAGAACACAAAAAAGGCAAAGAAGGATGAAGAGGGTTCTAAGTGTTAGATGTCAACACCAAATGTAGAAAGAACAACTTAAACATTATAGATATCTACTTTTCATAACATATTAATCACAATAAAAACAAATATTTATTTGTGTTCTACAAGATTATTTTACAATTTGCGCACAATAAAGTAATTCCCATTATTTTACACATATTATTGGTGTTTTTTGTGCCATCATGTGTAAATTATTTTCTTTTAACAAAAGCACAATATTTCATTATATAGAAAAACATTGGTTATAAATAATATCAGAACCAAAGATGCTAATACTTATGAAACTGTTTGCTTCTGTGATGATTTTTTAGTATTAGCTGTTTTAAAATTAAAATTATTATTGTTACATTTTTAAAAAGAGGAAACATCATTTTGTAGGCTGAGATGGCTTCAAACTTGCAGTAATCCTCCTGCATCAGCCTCCCCAAATGTTTGGATTACAAACATGAGCCACCAAGCCAGCATGATTGGTCTTCCTTTTAGGGTAGATTTCTAAATGTAGATTTTATGAATATATGAACTCTTCAATTTTGATAGTCTCTTACACCTCATTTCATAACATGTGCAGTAATTTTTATTCATATAAGATTATCTGATAGAGCTTATCTACTATTTTTCCAACATTGCATACTGTCAATAGCAACTGTGTGTGTGTGTGTGTGTGTGTGTGTGTGTGTGTGTGTGTGTGTGTGTGTGATTAAATTCTATTCTTCACTCGATCAGATCAGGAACACGAGACACACCTCTTGGGCAGGCCTGTGAGTGCATTTCTAGAAAGGATTAACTGAGAGAGAAATACCTTCTTCTAGAGTGGGCAACTCTTTTGGTGGTAATCTATATGAAAAGAAGTTCTAGGAAATGGCAGTGCCTTTACCTTGGCTGACCTTGCTACATTCTAGTGAGTGTATTTATCCTTCACTGTAACCCACTGTGGACATCTGAATTCATCTTTGTCATCCTTCCAATGTGGCCTGGAGACCAGGAGCTTTTCCGAGAAGCTAATGTGTTATCAAACTCTCCAGCCTGCAGATAACTACTGTTGGCAATGGCTACATATCTATTTACCTAGGCTTATGTAGATGAATGTGTCTATATCTATGTCTGCCTGGTTGTGATTATGTGTATGTTTGTATACCTCTATAAATATAGTTGGTCTTCATTATTCATGATTTCTGTATTTATATGTTTGCTTTCTTATTAAAAAATTATAGCACCAAATTCAATACTTTTGATACTGGTTTTTTATTTGTGTATATGAACAGAGTGGTGAAAAAATGTGAGTTACTTAATATTCATGTATCCAACCAAGGTTGAATAAAGTGACATTCTTCCTATCTCCATCACTGTGGCACTGGTTGTCAGGATTATCACATGGCATTTTTAATTAAATGATTTTAGTGGAAAACTGTTGTTTAAAAGATTAACATCCTGAAATGAATACTGTTCTGTAAAAAAAATTAAAATTTTTATTAATGAGTCTCAAGCATATAATCTATTCACATGAATCTCTTTCAACCATAGGTGAAATAAAACTACATGCTGGAGTACCTACATGATTTATAAACATTTGGACAACTAAAATTTTAAAAAAAAGTTGAGAGCCACTAATCCCAATTATAAAAAATATTTTCCTTCCAAGTTATTTTGACCAACAAGTGCAATATTGTTCCTATGTTGCCTTTATATGCTTCAGTAACACCATGCCCATTACTCTTACAACAGCATGTATCATTGATTCCTCCCTAGCTTTGACTCAGTTTTGTGTATTAATGCCTTGCACTGGAGAATAAGGATCAATACTTCTTCCCTACACAACATTATATCCTTTTCTAATAGGAAAGTTCATTATGAGAAAAACTCAAGAGATATTTATACGACTGGCTGGAAGTAAACTGTGTCCTTTGAAAATGAAGGAGAAACAAGTAGACTTTGTGTTTTTACTTCTTCATGTGTTGGTCTCTGACATTTTCTCTTCTGACTTTTGACTTCTGATTTCATAAGCTTTTGGAGGATAACAACTTCCAGTCTTTTGCATTCCCATTGTTCTTACCTCTAGTCCCCAGTGTGAACTCTATAGCCCTCTATATGTTATATGCAAGAGCTGAAGACAGGAAAACATTCTAATTTTAAAGTTTTGGGCTGGGCTGGTTTTCAAATGTATCAGAGCCTCAATTTCATTTTTTTATAAACAATGCTACCATTATTGTCTACCACATTAAATTATTGTTGTGTGAAAAAATGTAGGAGGCTGTGAAACATTACATGTTTACAGAATTTTAATTATTAATAAAGTAAAGTTGTAGGCGTCAATGAACAGAACTTCTATTAAAAGGTATTTTGTTTTCTTTAAAAGCAAGCCACTTAACCCTTATAAGTGAAGGAGAATATTTAGTCAGTATTGAATATACAGGAAAGAAAAGTACATTTGGCCAGGCTAGGGCAAAGATAATGATTTCATTTTTGTCCACAACCTATTTTTCAGTCAATCCTGGGTCATTCTACCATGTCCAGGAGTAATTGAGTCTTATCAAGGGAAGATGGATCTTCTTTCTGAATAGAAAATCAAGAAAGGGCAAAACATGGGAGAAGTGAGAAAAGTTTGAAAGGAACCTCAGTCTATTACATACCATCACCAATATCTTCCAAATGTATGAGTCTATATTAATATTATGGTTGGTACAAAGCCTCAACAAACTGTCATGTGATGACATAGATAAAATCTTGGTAAGACACGGCCCCACTCATTTGACTACATGTAAACTAACTACATTCTTATTATAAGAAATTAGTTCAAAGCGGGGTGTGGTAGTGCATGCCTTTAACCCAGCACTCGGGAGGCAGAGGTAAGAGGATTGCTAAGAATTTAAGCCCACTCTGAGACTACATAGTTAATTCGAGGTTAGCCTGAACCAGAGTGAGAGCCTACCTCGAAAAACTAAAAAAAAAAAAAAAAAAAAAAAAAAAAAGTTCAATAGATGCAACAGAAGTTGTTGTATGGTCAATTATAGCTTACTTTTGTTCTCCATTAACCTTTACAAAGAAATTCTCTTGTGCCTTACTGGGTTGTGGAATTAGAATACAACCCATATCACTGTTCGTTGAATGGCTATTTTAAACTACATGTGTGCATTTTATAAAAGTTATTTTCCTTCCATCTTCTATTAATCCACTCATTGTGTGTGAGAGAGAGATAACTCAACACATAAGAGACAAATATCTGGGAAGTCTGTGAGAGATTGTCTATATGGGTTAATTGAAGTAGAAAGACCCACCCTAACCAAGGTCAGCAACGTTTCATGGGCCAAGGTCCTAGACTGCATCGAAGGAAGAAAGTTCGCAGAGCAGTGTCATTCAACTCTCTCTGCTTCCCGACTATGGATTATATGTGACCAGCTGCTTAATGTTCCTGTTCCCTTGCCTTCCCCACCACAGTGGTTTGTATCCCCTGAATTGTAAGCTGGTATACACCCTTCCTTTCTTAACCTACTTTAGCTATGTATTTTCTTGCAATAACAAGGAAACGAAGACAGGTGATGGTCACTAGAAATGATACATAAGATAGTTCCCTTTCATGGAAAGGAATGAGACTATGTAGTAAGCTTAACATTTTAATGTCATAAATTTGAAGTTGTTTCCATGCATTGGACCTCTTCTTATACACCAATTTCTAGGTACATGTATGAACATTTGTTCTGAGACTTGTGCTTGTGGTCATACTTTAAGGAATGACTAGCTTTAAAAAAGTTTAGCAAAACACCAAGAATAACCAAGATAATTTTGGTATTTAGATATGGAGAAAACAGTGAAAATGATGAGTGATTCTACACTCATTAAAATTTGACATATAACAAATATACATATATAAGAAATGAATGATAGATCATGAGTACAGAAGACTATCATTCAGAGTGGTAGCATATATTGGGGACTAGGTTATTTAAATTCAGGTAAATTCTTGAGTCATATTGAAATAACTTTAGTGCTGTATACCTCTGGTGGAAGAGAGGAGATCTACACCTTTCCTGTCTTATGGCCATAAATATATAAATTTTAACCCATGTGTTAGTTCAGATTCAAAGAAATAAATTCCATCTAGTTAGAATCCTCATATGAGATAGCAGTTATGTGAAATGACTATTTCTCAGACAATTGTAAGCATGAAAAGTAGGAAAGATTTACTTAGTTTAATAATGCTCAATGTTTTTACTAGCAGAATAATTTTACTATTAAGTTTTGTTTTGATTTTTCTGTTACTAACACTCTAATATTAGTATCTATTCATTTGGAAACAATTTCAAAAAATTCACCATAATATTTTGGTATCATTCCAATAATTCTTATGTCATTCTTCTTACCCAATTTAATCAGCTTTTCCCAGTTTTCTGCTTATGTTTTCCTCCTATTTGTCTATGTTTATGTCTCATTATTTTCCCCATTATATATGTAGTTTATCTGTCTATTCTCACTGCAATATGTGTGTGTTCTCTCTCTCTCCTTCTTTCCCTTTCCTCCTTCTGCACCTCCACTTCTTTTCCTTCTCCCTTTCTGTGAATTATTTGTTTCTTCTGTAGGATCCAACTGGGCTCAGATTTTGCTTTCAATTATAATTGCTTATGAGATTCTACAATATGAACAATTTTTAAGAGTTTAATCTTTTATAACATTGTTATCTAAAGGAGTTAGAATCAATTATTTGGGAAAATGTCCTTCAGTTTTTGGTTTTCTGAGAGAATATGCATTTTTTGAGTAGGATATTATATATACAATGCCATGTTTTAATTAGTTCAACAAGTCAGGGACACAATATGTTGCCAAATTGAATGTTTTGTCTCCCCTAATGCATAAGTTGACAGTCATACATTTACTAGGCTTGGTTCCACTATATGATTAGGGAAATTATGGTTGATCTTGGGAAAGGCTACAGGGAAAGATGTTGCTGTGTATAATTTCAGTGACATGAATTGTATGCTATACCAAGTATGTTGTTATGGATTTCCTTCCTTTTATATCATGATTGAATTTATTACACAACTGATAAAATGGCAGCCAGCTGAGTAATTATGCAGAAGATGAATAACATAGCAAGGCAATCATGGAACTAAAATTCTGGTGATCTAAATTATAACATTGAATAGTGCTCTTTGGAAAACTAGTTTGATTATTCGCTGTACAGTTTTCTCAAAATTTCTTCAAAATGATCATGATGATCTTAGGAAAATGTTGTTAAAAAGAAATTATTGTAATCCTGTAAATATTAGTTTTTGCTTAATGCATCTACTTCTGCCCTTTAAGAAATGTTCTTTCTACTAGAAGATAATGGAAAATATCAATATCTTATAGCATGATGACAGATTAAATACTAATATATTTATAGATGCTGAAGCAAACTCAGAGCAAGTTTGAAGAATTACTCTTTTCTTCATAATTATATTTTTAAATTAAATGGACAAATTACTATTGCCAGGTTTTTATTTGCTTCAATAGGTTTGTAGTAAAGTAATTCGTCATAATGCTGACAGTTCATTACTTACAATTGATGAAGGTTTAGTGACTTTCTACTTCTTTCATAATATAGTTCATCAAAGGAAAAAAGAAATATCACCACAAAGTATCACAGCATTTTTTCCCACCCAAATAAGACCCTGTATACACTACTTAGTCCAACTAAGTTAATACTGATACACTGACTATACAAAGGAATGAGGGCTAGATCATACAGTCTCTACAAGACAAATTTCAGAATCCATATTACAATATCTGCCACAATTGACTTCAAATGACCAGATTGGTGGTCAGTAACAAACTTAATGCTTGTTTCCACTTAAACTTTAGAACACTATTTTTTTTTAATTTTTATTTATTTATTTGAGAGCGATAGACACAGAGAGAAAGACAGAGAGAGAGAGAGAGAGAGAGAGAGAGAATGGGCGCACCAGGGCTTCCAGCCTCTGCAAACGAACTCCAGACGCGTGCGCCCCCTTGTGCATCTGGCTAACGTGGGACCTGGGGAACCGAGCCTCGAACCGGGGTCCTTAGGCTTCACAGGCAATCGCTTAACCGCTAAGCCATCTCTCCAGCCCTAGAACACTATTTTTGATGACAAATTTGATCATCGCTCCAATAATATAGAATACCTTACTTCTAGTTACCCTGCCTTCACCTTCTCTAGGCAAAAATCTTCAAATTAGGGCATCTTTGAACTCACTGCTCTGCCTTTTGTGCCACTCTAAAACTTTTTCAACTACTCGCCTATCCTTGAGACTTTGCCAAAAAAAAAAAAAAGAAAGAAAGAAAAAGAAAGAAAGGAAGAAAGAAAGAAAGGAAAGAAAGAAAGAAAGAAAGAAAGAAAGAAAGAAAGAAAGAAAGAAAGAAAGAAAGAGAAAGAAAAGATCATGACTAAGTCCTTTGCCTTAGCAATCTAGCAAGGTATAAATAAGTGTCTTTCTTTGTTCTCATTTGGTGTTCTTCATTTATTTTCAAATGACTATTTTTGACAGATCTCTTGATGTCTTCCTACATAATTCACATTAAGCATGCCTTCAAGTAATTGGAGTTTACAATTATATTATCAAACTTTTTTATTTTGACTTTTATTGTGTTTGCTAATTAAAGGGTTGTCAAGTGCCTGTCCTGTTTAAAAATAACTATAAGTAAATACAAATAGATAATTTACATCCTTTGGTCATTTAAAACCTGCACTCTGTTTTCCTATGAAAATAAATTTTCTCCTAGTATAGTTTTAGAAGGGTTAGGGTCAGAATGTGTGCATATAATCAGTCTAACTTGTAGTATCATTGTCTTTTTGACCATATGATTTGATAAAGCTTCTAATAGGAATTGTCTCTTGGTACAGACATTGATTCATGTAGCAAATTTTCCTCCACAGAGACACATTGGTATAAGCACACTTATTCATGACAATTATAGATGTGTGTTATTGTTTGGCTGATGAGATTTGGCTTCTAGAAAACAAAAAAAAAAACACAATGAATACAGAGATTATGCTTTTGTATGTGTGGTGCTGAGATTCATTCCACAGCTTCATGCATGATAGTCAGTTACACTTCCACTGAGCCACTGAGTCATACCTCAAAGTACGTTAATCTTCCTTTCAATTAAATCATTAGACAATTGCTATATACTCTTTCTCAATAGGCTTGTCAGTAATTATAAAGTTACCATCATATCCAATAATCTTTTTAAGTTTTTTTTATTAATTAGTTTTGTACTCAGTGAATACAGTCAAGTTGTTTCCATTGTTAGTCTCGTCCATGACCTACCCCCTCCCCCTGGCCCCTCCTTGTTGAGATATATGGGTCATGCATTGTGGAGTTAGGCCACAGTTATGGGTAGGAGAAATGTCTGCATATCATGACCCAACATGTGGCTCTGACATTCTTTCTGCCCCCTCTTCCACAAAATTGCCCAGAGGCATGTTGGGTTCATTTTGGATCTGCTTCAGTGATGAGGTGTTGGAAGCCTCTGTTTCTTTGGATATCTGATTTGGTAGGAGTTGATTTTTCTCTATGTCAATCTCCTTCCCCCTTGTGCTGGTACCAGGTTCACCAAGAAAACAGAACCCTTGCTTGCTTTGCCAATTATTCTTAGTTTCAGCTTGGGCCGTTTTGGGGTATGATGGGGTGGTTATCTCCTTAGGATCTGCATCTATCTGAAAAAGAGAAGCAGCTTCTCAGCTGAGAGAAAAGTTGTCACCAGATAAATGGGATAACCCTTATTTTTTATACATAATTTAATAGGTGCAGGCCCTCTTGCAGCCTACGATTGGTGGGAGCTTGATAATAGAGAACAGGCTCATGTTTGGATATCTAACTGTCTTTGAAACCCTTCCATTTTCTTTTTTTTTAATTTATTAGTTTTCTTTTCAGCAAATACAGGTAGTGTGGTACCATTGTTTAGGCTCATCCCTGACCTACCCCCTCCCAATGGACCCTCCTTGTTGATGTAAATGGGCTGTGCATTGTGGAGTTAGCCCACAGTTATTGGTACGATAAATGTCTCTGCATATCATGACCCAACATGTAACTCTGACATTCTTTCCACCCCCTCTTCCTCAAAATTTCCCGGAGCCATGTTGGGTTCATTTTTGGTCTGCTTCAGTGCTGAGGTGTTGGAAGCCTCTGAGGCACTGCCTCTCTGATTTGGTAGGAGTTGATTTTTCTCTGTGTTGGTCTCCTTGTCCTTTGTGCTGATATCCAGTTCATCAGGAAAACATCACCCTTGCTTGTTTCACCAATTTTCCTTAGTTTCAGTCAGGCCCCTTTTGAGGTTTGATGGGGCAGCATTCTCCTTAGGATCTACATCTATCTGAAAAACAGAAGATTCTCCATTGGAGAGAAAGTTAGCACACGGAAAATTGAGATAACACTTTTTTGATAGTTTAATAGGTTTAGGCCCTCTTGTACCCCATGATTGATGGTAGCTTGATATTGTAGAGTGGGCTTATCTTTGGATATGGTTCTGACATGTTTCACAGCTCCAGCTATGGATCCTGTACCACTGAGGAGATCAGTTAGCCAAATCAAGAGCAGTTGGTTCCCCACCATGGCTGTGTGCCACTATTGCACTTGTGTGGGCATCACAATAGGTTATTTGTTGCTAAGTAGGTTCAACCATGAGTTGCTTGGACAGATATTGGTCATTTCCCCCAGTCGCCCATGTAGCACCTTCTGGCACTAGACATGCTAACTGTCTGGGGATTGACTCTCTCCTGGCTTCCAGCCATGCCATTCCATTTTACCTGTCAGCTGCATATGGAGTCTTCAGCAATAGGGTCTTATCACTGACCTTTGGTGGGTCATCGAGTACTCTGACAGAAGTCTGTCATTGTTTTGGGAAAACTTGTAGGTTTCTCTGATCAAAAGCTTATTGTGGATGATAGCCCCATGCTGGTAGAGGGGGTTACATGTCAGTGCCCACTAAGAAAATGAGGAAAAACATAACTAATATGCAAGAGTTAGAGAGGAGGGGGGTAGAGGGAGAGGGCGGGAGGGAAGATGTAGAAGATTTAGGTTAGATTTGATCCTACCCTCTCCAGTGTCTTGTGGTTCAGGTGTTGCCTGTAAGGGTCTGGTGAAGGTTCAGCCATTTGGTCTGCCTTTTAGGAAGTAGAATTTTATGGTACCATTGCTGTTTGGGTCCAGATTAGTGTTTCCCACCCCTTCGATGCCCTCCCTTCCATCACTATCCATCCTAGTGTCTAATCCATGAGGTGCTTTCTGGGTATGTAAGGTATCTTGGGTAGATTCAGGGTAGGTGTTGTAGACTATGTGTCGATTTTTTTTTTTTTTTTTGATTTTTCAAGGCAGGGTCTCACTCTAGTCCAGGCTGACCTGGAATTAACTATGTAGTCTCAGGGTGGCCTCGAACTCATGATGATCCTCCTACCTCTGCCTCCCGAGTGCTGAGATTAAAGGTGTGCGCCACCACGCCCGGCTATGTGTCGATTTTTTTTCTGTGATTGGGTAAGTTCACTGAAAATGATCTGTTCCACGTTCAACCATTTTTCCTCAAATTTCTTTGTGTCATTTTTTCTAATAGCTGTATAGAATTCCATTGTGTAGATATACCACATCTTAGTTATCCATTCTTCTAGTGATGGACATCTGGGTTGATTCCGGCTTTTAGCTATTATGAATTGAGCCGTGACAAACATGGTTAAGCAAATCTCTCTGGCCTGTGGTTTAAATGTTTTAGGGTAGATGCCCAGTAATGGTATAACTGGGTATGTTGGTATCTCTATAGTCAGCTTTTTCAGGAGTCTCCATATTGCTTTCTGAAGTGGTTATACCATCCTACATTCCCACCAAGAGTGAATGAGTGTTCCTGCTTCTCCACATCCTCACCAGCTTTTATTTTCATTTGATTTTTTGATGTTGGCTATCCTTATTGGGGTAAGGTGGAATCTCATAGTTGTTTTAATTT